>NC_041404.2:163349535-163557035 GCF_900747795.2 Erpetoichthys calabaricus | reverse complement strand
ACAGTACCACCATCCTACCTCAGCCCGTCATGAAGACCGAGGGTGACAAGAAAAGTGTAGATTGTGGAGAGAACGTTGGAGGCAGCAGCCATCTTGGATTAAGTCAGATGGTGACTAGTAACACTAATTGTTGATGTTTTATAATAAATCTGGCTATTCTGCTGTAAAGTGGAGCCAATGACTCTATACTGAAATGGAAAAATATCAAACAGTAAATACTAAACAGTTCAAACAGATGGTTTATTATTCAAAGATTCTTAAATTGATTTAAAAACTCACATACTCTGGCAGTATAATTTCTGTTATTTTTAGTAGAGATTTACATATCATAACATACTCCAAACCTGATTAACCCTATTCAAGGTTATGAGGGTCAACGCCTATCCTAGCGGCATCAGGCACAAGCTGAGAATACCTAAGCCCACTCACACTAACCGCTGCACTCACACTGGGCCAATCTGGCAGTTAGCCGAACAAATGTGAAGCACTAACACACAATTCTTCTTCCTTTTGGGTGTGTGCATGGTTGTGTCTTGGAATGGACTGCTACTTTATATGGAATTGGCTGTGTGCCCTGTGATGCTAAGATAGGCACCAGCTACCCAAATCCCTGACCTGGATAAGAGTATTAGAAAGTGAATGGATGGATGGATTGGACACACAAGCTACCTTTCTGTCTGACAGGTGACTCCACACCAATCCAGCAGGAGGCTCCCATCTCTTAAAAACTGGCCAGGCTAAATATTTTGGAATTTCATTCCTCCTTCCTAACAGTTTTATCAAACCCTGTTACTTTGTAAGCTGTTCTGCCCAGTAGTCCTTTACCCAGGCTGCCTTACTTGATTATTGACAAGTCTAAATATGAGGTGCGGAGGTTACTTGACACACAGAAAGTAAGGTGGTAGACATCATTACTTACTATATTAGAAGAGCTATGGTGCAAAGGACAGTTCATCAGTCCACTCCTGTATTTTACATTCTCCACTATTGTTATGGAGCCTTTGTACATTTTTGTTCCAAGTAGCCGAATAGACGTGTACATCTTATTAGGGCATTCTGTCAGGATCTGATGTGCTGACATTTAATATGTGCCATCTGTTTGCTTTGCAGTACATAAAGCTATTGCACTTGGCACATGTGTTATTTGTCGCATGTTTGCTGTGTGCTGTCATCAGGGATATGCATGTGCTCGGGAAGCGACATCAGCTGCAGGCGACAGTAAACATTTTGGGGCCATAAGTATTTACCCACTCTGATCTAAATGGGGAGTGACTGCATCTAGCCTAAAGACTAAGTAAAATGTGTCAAAGAAACTTTTTTTGCTTGACTTTTAACTCCTGATTCTTTAATTAGAGTTTCAACCTTATATTTTCCTTTATCTTTTCTCTTTTGTGTTTGATAAAGAAGGATTTAGGCATTACTGACTGCAAGTATGAAAAGAACAAAAAAGAGAAAAAAAATTAGTATCATATTTTGGAGTCTAAATCATAAAATTATGTTGTAGGAAATACCTTTGTAAAAAAAGATTATAATACATTGTTTCTCCAAAATCCAAACGTATCTTAGAGAATTTTTTTTTTTACAAATAAAGATTATTTTAGTTCACCAATTTGGTCATCTTGTGATCTCCACCAGGATTTTATATTAGTATTTTTAGATCTTCAAGACACACAAAAGCAGACAAACTGTCACTGTATTTAGTCTTTGTGCTAAAAATAAATAACTCTGACAACTATGACTGCGTGTCTCTGGCTTTAAAAGCCATTTTATTCCACTTTTATATGTTTTTGAGGTACTTCTCTGTAGGCAGCAAGGAAGCTCAATCAATATTGCATTACTGTGGTCTGTGCATTTTTAATAAGTTTTGAGCTCATATAAATAATATGCTTATGAAATAATATTCTTGTATACGTTGTACAGTATATATTTTATTTCTACTTATTATTTTTATATTTAATTGCTTTTTTTTCTTATGAATATAAATTTTTGCTTTTTTTTCATTATTAGCAGTATTAAAAGTATTACTTGAGCTCTACCAGCAGAAATGTGAGAAGATTCTTTGTTACCAGAGATTTTTTAGCAAAACGGGCCAAGCTCTTAGTTAACATTGATTGGTTTATTGTTTTAAAACAATATTATCTTAAATTTATAAAAAGCATTACCACACAATGGAACACACTGGAACATCACAACCACTGACCTGGTGAACCGTGTTGATTTGCAGCCCTCCATAACCCTCAGCCCTCCACACCTGGAGCACCTCAGCTAACACAGAGAGAGACAGAACATTCTAACTGCTGCCAAACTGCTGCGGTTTACCAATGGGGTTGTCTGTAAAGAGCATGACATGGTTTATACACTGAATGATTATTTCATTTAATACACACCAAGTATAAAATAATTATATGTGTTTTCATTGTTTTGTTCTTGTCATTATTTTGTCATTGTGATAGCTTTGAGGGGGTTCTGTATGCGGAATGACCTTTCCGCAGTATATTTCCCAACACTGATCCTTTTCCACATCGCCATTTTTCTTTTTACACTTTGTCCTTGATATGCAGCTTTTTAAGACAGCTTTGGTTGCCAAGCATATGAGCTAACATTGCAGTACATGTGACTTCATGATGTTAATGCCATGCTATACAAGATGTTGGAGAAAATGTTTCTTGAAAAATGTTGTGATTTATTGTAGTTAGGGAAAGGCAATTTAGTTAAAATTATCATCCCTTCTTTTTTGACCTCTGATTTTTATTCCACATATTGCTTTTTTGATTATTCTTTTCCATAGCCTGTTAGGCTCTTCTGCTCTTTGTTAGTTTGAATTCAGTACAACTGTTAGGTTGACCCTTTTCACTCTGGACACTTTAGGGTCAAGAACTCAGCAATAGACAGAAACCTGCCCATGACTCTGTTTTCACTCGTATCCTGATGATGATGCTGATATACTCCTTATTCTTACCAGATACTTTCATGAGTCACATCACATCATCAATAAAGGACAAGCTAACTTATTTTTGCGTAATATTTAAGAGTTTGAGGCTGATAGCTGTATGCTCTGCAAATACAGACATGTGATTAAAAAAGAAGATTCATATAAGTTCAAGTTAAAAAGTTTACATTTTGTGCACTGCTTTGTAGTATAAAATGCCAAAGTATTACAAAAAAACCCCAGTTAATCTAGCATACATACAGAAAGTAAACATTCATGATTAGAGAACTCATAAAGCTAAGACTTCTACTACTCCTTTTGCTTTTATTATCTCTCATGGAATAATTTGATATTTGAAAGGTATACTGTAACTGTCATTAATGAATACAGTGGAGAATAAATTGCTCTTATCCTGCATTGAACTAAGGCACAGTTCAGTTTTTTAGAACTCCAACCCCTTATGATGTTTATTGGTACTAAAAGTTGTCAGTAGTCAAATAAAAATGCAAATCATTTCATCTTCAAAATTGTCATGTACTGTATCGCTTGTTATGAGTGGCTTTAACTCACACATTAAAACATAAGGCTAGAATGGGGCATGCTGGTCTGGTTGGCATTACTGCTTCATAGTTCCAGGTGCAGTTCCTCACAGTATTGTCACTTTTATGTCCTCTACATATCTGTGTTGTGAGTGTAAAGTAACCTAGTGACTGCAAATTAGCTAATTATGTCAGTGTGAGTGTGTGCGATACTATGCTCTATGACAACCTGGCATCCCTTCATTGTGATAGTTTCTAACATGTTCAGAACATAGATGGAGGATTATTAGAAAATAATTACTGAATTCAAAACAGATGATTTTAACACAGTTAACTTTACTGTACTGTGTATCAATGGCCTGTCACTGTACAAGCTATATCAAAGTACAATTCTACAATTTCTTGTTGTCAGAGAGAGGACTCTAAAAGAAGTCAATTCTTGAATTACTAAGAGGATGTAACTGCTTTGAATACAAAGGTTCTTCAATTAAGCATTTAGTAAAGTAGTTGAAAATATACAGTATAATCCTAGTAGCCATATTGCCTCATTACATCACCTAAACTCATTAGAAGATTAGTAATGATTTTAATGTCTAGTACTTAGTTTGGCCTAGTGCTGAAGGTTCCTATTATCGACTGGATTACAATGTCTCCTAAACCTTTACATCTGCTTCCAGCATGACAGGAAGATCAGCTCTGTTTAAATGATTTGCTACTTAAATGGAAGTGTCCTTAAGCCAAGGTGTAATGTAATATTTGCATTGTCTTTCGGAAGACACTCATACTCATAACACATTCAATAGTATTTTTTTTTTAACATTCAGAATTGCATTAGCAAGGACTAGGGTCAAATTATCTTCAAAGAACATTTGCTTTTAACACATTTTGTTAAACATTTTCTTATCCTTGTTAGTGAATTTTTTGCAATTTGATTTGCTGAATGTGATACGATAAACATCAATACAAACATACTGAATAAGGAAAAAGATCATTTTTCTGCAAACCACACACTTTAACATATTTATTAAAATTAGTCTGTTGTTTTGTTGAGCTGTCTATATACGCATTCAGCATACCTGAGCCAATGAATTTTCTGCAGTTCTTTTTGTGTGGGTAAAGAGTTTTACATGTGCATATGATTTTCAGTTGTTTTTAAGAGTACAGACTACAATACTACATTATTAAATATTAGGTGGAACATGCCACATTTTCTTGAGATTGCAATGTACGTTATGTTATATGATCCAGGTCTAATGGTTATGAGAAGATGAAGAGAAGCTCCACTGCCACCCAAATTTGAATGGCTCTATTAAATTCTAGCAGGTACGTTCCAGATGATTTTCCATTATTACTAATAAGGCATTTCTCAATAATGTCCGATTCAGGACTGAGGAATAATGATTGAATTTGTTTTTCAGAGATGTAGACTTAAACATGTAGCCAGTTTAATAGTGCAGATACTCCTCGAGTCTGACAAGTCGTAAGAAACATTGGAAATACAGGATATATATTGAAAAGTACTGCAACATTTTTTTATATCATTAGACCCTTTATTATTTAATTTAATTATCACAATCAGCATACACACGTAATTTTCTCTTAAATAAACAGTATAAAGGATGAAAGCATATTAGTTACATGTGAGCAATAGGGGATGTCATGGAACATCTTATTATTTCACTATGAAGCACATATATGTGGTGAGAAATGTTTTTAATGGGTGATTATAATAAAGCATATTATTACTGAATTGCTTTTCCTAATCTTGAAATTTTATCTATTTAATGCCCCCAGTAATAGAAATTTAGTGAAAATATTCTCTTTAATAGAGGCAATTGTTTGTACTACTGAATAACGTATACGTAAAATTAAGAAAGTCTTTATATTTGATAGGGTTCTTATCATGACTTGATTTTTCTAAGATTTAAATATTAAAACAGGTAAAATGTGGACACTTTGTTAGGCATATTTGTAAGTTGGTTCTGCACTGACGTTCAGATCAGCTTGAGTTAGATGAGCAAATGAAACAATGAAGAATGTTTTGAAAGCACAGGATAGCAATGCTAACTCGTGTCAAATTCCATGTGTTGGAAAGTGTTACAGAATGATTGATGTGGATCTCTATTTTGAAAATCCTATTTCATCTCCTTACATGGATGACAGATTAGGCCATGATATGGTGACTGGAGAGTCAACTACATCAACCTAAATTTACTGTCATCTTTGGGGAACAATTGAGACATAATGTTTGTCAGAAAACCACACACCCCACATTTACACAGCCTTATCAAACTATATTATTGAGTCTCAACAGGCTGGATTGGTGAATTTATGCTGTTTTCACTATGCTCTAGCCCTCATGTCAGCATATATCACCAGGAACTATGGGAGTTGTTAAATTAAACAATGTTTTTCAGTTCTTTAATATCCAATATTTATATTCCCTACCTTACTATAAGGACACCATCGTGTTCTTCACCAGCATTTGGTTGGATTTTTGACAGTCATATTTAATCCAGAGATGTCCATCCATCCATTATCCAACCCACTATATCCTAACTACAGGGTCACGGGGGTCTGCTGGAGCCAATCCCAGCCAACACAGGGCGCAAGGCAGGAAACAAACCCAAGCCAGCCCACCGAAATCCAGAGATATGTCTTATAGCTTGTTAGGTCTCTTTCAGCTGCACTCATTTTTATATTGGACTACCTGTAGCCTGGCTTTTTGAGTCTCATTTATCAATGATCTGTTTCCTACCACTGGACCCTTCTTGGCTCGACTTTTTTGGAGTGGTGGCCCATTATTAATACACCCAAAACTCTATTATACGTGAACATCCCAACAGATAAATTGTTCTGGATCATTTCTTACAATGCCACTTTCACAGCCTGTTGAATTGTCAGTCTCTTTCTCCTTCACTTTCAGAACTGTACAAATATTCACATATAATATTCTCAAAATTTTAAAATATATTCTTAATGAGAATGGCATTAAAAACGGTTTTTAGTTCCAGTAAATTCTGCAGTCTTTTCTGTGACAGAGAAGCTGTTGCTTCCATATATTAATGAACTTGAAGTAAACCTAACAAGAAAAAAATTCATTTCATTATTCTAGGTGATGAAAACCTAAATGGTATGCAGTTAGTAAATACACACCAATGACATTATAAAAATATATGACTTTAAACGTAAGAAATCAACATACATAATTTGCTTTGTTTTGTCTGTATGGATATATACTGTATGTATGTTACCTGTATTTTTAATCACTGGCACAAGGCAAAAGGGAGAAACTGAATGGATATTCATAAAGAAAGCTAAAATGAATACATGAAACAAAGCCACAATAGTAATATTAAAAGAAATCTTTATTGTATGGATTAGTGAAGGCAGAAAATCCATCCATCCATCCATTATCCAACCCGCTGAATCCGAACACAGGGTCACGGGGGTCTGCTGGAGCCAATCCCAGCCAACACAGGGCACAAGGCAGGAACCAATCCCGGGCAGGGTGCCAACCCACCGCAGGACACACACACAAACACACCAAGCACACACTAGGGCCAATTTAGAAACACCAATCCACCTAACCTGCATGTCTTTGGACTGTGGGAGGAAACCGGAGCGCCCGGAGGAAACCCACGCAGACACGGGGAGAACATGCAAACTCCACGCAGGGAGGACCCGGGAAGCGAACCCGGGTCCCCAGGTCTCCCAACTGCGAGGCAGCAGCGCTACCCACTGCGCCACCGTGCCGCCCCCAAGGCAGAAAATACACAATGTTATTCCTTCTCTCCTTTACACAGAACCAATTTTGTCAAACGTCTGCACACTGACTTTAGTAGGAATTAAGGGTTATCTATTACGTGAGTTTACCATAGCAGGACCATCAAAGTCAGGTCCACCATTCACTGTCAGTCAGATATGCAGATTGACTGCTATAACATAGACATGACTCGCCAAAGGTGGCTTTGATAATCAAAACTCCAAGGATTGATAGGGGATTTAATACAGTGTTCTCTGCATAAGTCACTTACTTATCTATATATGACAAACTACTTTTGCAAAAAATGCAACTATGAATACTAGTGTGGTGTAGTAAACATTCTCAGTAAGATTCATAACCACATAAAAACTCTTTGTGGACTCTCAAATAAAGAAAATGCAAAACATACAAATGCAGTCTGTTTAAGACTTCTTAAGGTTATTGTTGTTGCAAATGCCAAATAGGCAATTGTGGCCCCATTCAAATTGTGTCAGTCACAACAAATATATTCCTGTTGAAAGCTTCTCTAAAGTTACTAGTAATACATTGCTATCTGGGTCAATGAGGAAGAGACACAAGAACTTATACAAAAATCTTTATAGCTTGGAGGTCAGAGTCAGAATCAATATTAAATATAATCCTGATGTGTGCTTATGAAAGACCATTGTCCATAAATAACATCTGACAATCAGATGAGCTTGGCAAAATAATATGTCATAGGGGAATGATGAATTTATGTCTTTTTAATGTTCATTCTTTGGTTTTTTTTTTACAAACATCTGCAGCTTTTAGCAGTGTCACTAGACTTTTATAGATTTTTCTTTGACTTGTAATAACTGAAGAATTTTTTATAGTGACCCAGTTGTATGCCAATCCAGTCACTCGTGCTTTTTAAAGGTGCAACAGAGAATCTAGTGCGTAAGTCTTTCAGATAGGGGATCAAAAGGACAAGTGAGGACTTCCTTTAGCCATATTGCCCATTGGGTGGTGGGAAGCAAGATCTTCAGAAACCGAGTCTGGTAACTCTGAAGATAAACAGCTGGTAAGCCTCACCTGAGTGATGTGTCTGTGACCATTTCATAACAAATGTTTAAGAATACACCCACAAATTGTTCAGGTTCCTTCAAACAGTGCATATGGATTAAGCAGACATGCTATGAAGTTCTCTTTGCAAGGTGTATCCTTGATGTAATTTTTTTATATGTGTTTTTGCATTAATAAGGTTTATTATATATAAGTTAAGAAATAGAATTATATGTAAGTTAAGAAATAGAAGTTAGTTGTATAATATGGAGAAGACGTATTAGAGAATTGTGTTGTTTTGTGCCACCAAAATGGTTTCTTTTTTTTCTTAACGTTTAGCAAAGTTGATCTTTCAGCTTCTGCGGTGGGTTGGCACCCTGCCCAGGATTGGTTCCCTGCCTTGTGCCCTGTGTTGGCTGGGATTGGCTCCAGCAGACCCCCGTGACCCTGTGTTCAGATTCAGCGGGTTGGATAATGGATGGATGGATGGATCTTTCAGCTTAGAACTGTCTCAGTAAATATCTTCCTTTGAGATCGGGTGTCTCCCTATTTCATTCTGTGTGCTTTGGGATGCAAGATGCCATCTCTGGACATAAATCCATCCATTTTCCAACCCGCTGAATCCGAACACAGGGTCACGGGGGTCTGCTGGAGCCAATCCCAGCCAACACAGGGCACAAGGCAGGAACCAATCCTGGGCAGGGTGCCAACCCACCGCAGGACACACACAAACACACCTACACACCAAGCACACACTAGGGCCAATTTAGAATCACCAATCCACCTAACCTGCATGTCTTTGGACTGTGGGAGGAAACCGGAGCGCCCGGAGAAAACCCACGCAGACAGGGGGAGAACATGCAAACTCCACGCAGGGAGGACCCGGGAAGCGAACCCAGGTCCCCAGATCTCCTAACTGCGAGGCAGCAGCGCTACCCACTGCGCCACCGTGCCGCCACCTCAGACTATGCATTTTTAATTATTCACTCTTTATACCAGTATCAAAAGACCGCACAATTTATGTTGCAATTGTTATGTAAGAAGAAGTCTGTAATTATCACTAGTAGCTATATATCATGATGACAAATAAATCTCTAAATCAAGCCTATATAAATCCATTGCTTCCTATAAAGCTGTTGCCCCAAAAAACTTTGAACTTTAATATAGTGTTCTAAATGCATGGTCATATGCATTCATGCATCCATCGGTGACATGAAGTTGATTTAGCCCTACAAGACTCATGTTTTTGATTTCGCTTTTGCTAAAAATAGAATGTAGCGATAAAAGAAAATGTATTATGTACTGTTATATGTTGCAGAGTTGTCTCTTCTGCATGTTAACAACTACTGTATAGGACAAAATAACCAAGTACCGGTTGTACCTACCGGCAGCTCCTGCATATCTGAATTTCCATTGGACGGTGAAGCTCTGGTCTTGATGCCCCAGAGGAAGTGACGTACGTACAGCAATTGTCTGTAGATATTATCATCCACGCAGTCAGATTCCAGATTCACTTTGAACCCACTGCTGGGCAGGACAATAGGTGGATGGTTTTCAAAACTCTCTAGAAGATCCCCTGAAAACAAAACAACATGATTGTTAACATTAGCGTAACCTTTGATCATACTGTATCAAAAATATCCTTCACTTTTGCTGTCACACTCAATAGTTAACAGATGAAATATAAACACAGTTTGGTCTTTTAATATTTTAAATGTTTAATAAAAGGGATTGCATGGTATTCTTATTTTCATCAGGGCAACGGATGGCAACGTGACTTGACCACAGTAATAAAGCAATCAGCATTGCATGAAGTACTGTGCTTGACACCATTAGGACTTTTACTGAAAATATTTGTTTTGCAAATCCATTTGAACACATCATAATGACTTATGCTGATTGTAAATGTTTCTAACTATTGAACACATAAATCAATTAAACCACAAAATAACATAAAATTTTAATTAACTGAAACTGGAAATTAATGTACCATGAAGCTCTTTCTGACTTTTCAAGATGTTTCTACAATATGCAATCTTGGCTCCTTTTACATCCTTATTCTTAACAGATTATTCTTTATTCTATTTATTCTTTATCAGTGCACATAAATCACATGAACTAAATGGGCATATCACTGTTACCAAAATCCTGAAATCATATTATAGTTGCATTCAGTAGCAGATTTTGGTACAGTTGACATGGGCAGCCACCCTGGGCGGCATGAGGCACCTAAACCAAAAAAAAAATAGGAATGTTAAAGGGCATGCACTGTATAAAGTGTGAGGTGTGAACACAGAAATGTGCCGTTTATGTTGATGAACTGACTTGTGCTCCAGACACTGAGGGAGACCCCCATGCGATTGTCTAGTTCAAATAGTAAAGAGTGGCCACCAATGGTTGCTGTCTCCCCTCCCCTGCCCTGGGCTCCAAATGGGCTTTGACTGGCACTGATTACATTGTATCTCCTATAACAGGAAGTTTATTGTAATATGTGCACATGACAATAAACTTGAACTTGAAAACCACTTCATACAACAACACTACTCAAGTGATGTTATACTGTTATTATTAAATGAGCAGTTATTTTATGGAATACCAGCCAAAGAAAAGGAAAGATAGGAAGTGATAGAGAGATGCCTGATAAATGGTATGAAGGCCTGTCTCTGTCTACTATGTCCAAGTAGGTACGTTTTTATTTTTTATTATTGTGTTTCTACACTTCAAATCCTTCCTTCATGTTTTAAATTAAATACTTGTTTTTGCTTATTTTATGGCTAATGCTCCAGCACCCACAAGACCCTATTCTGAATAAGTGAGTTGGAAGATTGGTTTTTCATTGACATATCCGTATGAAAACCTGACATTTTTATAATGCTGTTAAGAAGTGCAAGCATATAGATAGATAGATAGATAGATAGATAGATAGATAGATAGATAGATAGATAGATAGATAGATAGATAGATAGATAGATAGATAGATAGATAGATAGATAGATAGATAGATAGATAGATAGATAGATAGATAGATAGATTTTACTGCGAGATTTTACTGCCTTTACAAGGGCCAAAGGAAAGAGGGATGCCTAAAGTCAGATATATAAAAAGTTGTCTGGTTTGATTTCTCATGTTCTAACTTTACTGACCTGAAAGAAGACAGCTAACAAATTTCCTGACTGTGCTCACCAGCGCAACTTCAAAAACTGTTTACAGATTTTTCTCAACAATTTAATGAGCCTGGGGAGAAAGAACATAGTTCACCTACAACAAAAGATATTACTACAGTGAGTTTAGGAGTGTTCCGTATTGGCTGCCAGGAACTGACATATATGCATTGCTGGCTATAAAAGCAAACATTTTTCTTTATTATTGCAGATTCGTTTTATATTATGCAGCACCTTCACTTTTTCCTGGCAAATAAAAGAGCCATAGTAAACACTTCTTAAATATTTTATGCTTTAGCATTTTATTGTGTATTTGTTTAAAAAGGCCAGCAATTCAGTGCATTATTTAGTGCTGCTATCTCTCTTCATCGCAAGGCTGGCCAAGGTATGTCCTCCCTGTATCTGCATAGTCTTTCCCGTGTACTCCAGTTTCACATGCAGATTAGGCTGATTGGCTTGTTGTGAGAAACTATTCCATATGATAGAATGGCATTCTCTTTTGAGTTTGGTTCCTGCCTTATACCCAGTGCTGCCATGGTAGGTTTAGATGATCCAATATGAAAATAAACAGGTTTGGGAAGTGAAGAAATGAATTACTGTAATCTGTTTAAATACAAACTTTAAAATGAGACTCTGTAAAGTGGCTTCAGGATAGGAAAGACGCTATATAAATATATTATTAATATTATTATTAGCGAGAAACACAAATACTGTTATTCAATTCAACAGAGTCATTTCTGGCACCTATCATTCTGAATCTGAAGATTTTGATAAATCAAATTGCATGTCATAGGGTCTTAGTGTAAATTTGTTTATGTGAAATGAAAAAAACAACTTTTCTACAGTATGACAGGAAGAACTTTTATGTTTAATGGTCAAAAGTATATTTTTTCCTTCCAATAGATATAGCAATTTGTAATATTATTTCCCTATGTAAAATATATACTAACCTCCTTGGCATTAACCCTGAGTGTCTCTCAGGCTCAGAATTCTATGTTAGCACAGTTAAGCCAGAGTGACTTTTGGGTTAGGCTGTTAGTGTTAATTTTTAAACCAAAATAATCCTCAGGACAGTATTCTGTTGCTAAACCGCAGTGACATGCTTGGTGACTTAAGTTATACAACATTGCAGCCAGGTGAAGTATTTACATGGTCAAAAGGCAAAATGATGGAAGGACAAAAAAGATGTTAGCCTCCTAATTATTGTTCACCTTGCAGCAACTGTCAATTTTTTTGTCATGGGAAATGTAGGAGTCATTAAGCCTTATGCTGTGGTAGCATACAACAACTTGATGTGCATGTCCATCGTGTGGATTAGGCACCGACATTCTACTCTCTCATGTGCAGACAACAGAAAGACCCTGCTACTGTCCCAATTGCAACGCCAGACTGTGCGTTGGTAACTTTTTCAAAGTTATATTTATTTGTTGAGCACTTAAAAACACAGCATTACTGCCGACCAAAGCGCTGTACAGTTAAAACAAAACAGGACTAAAAACAAAATATTAAAGCAAACATTAAGAGAGAATTTGAACTAAAAACTAAAAACAGGTCAGAGGATCCAATAAAATAGAGAAAATAGTGAAAAACAAGTAGAAAATGAAACAAGTTAAGAATTAAAAGCCAATGTGAAGAAGTGCGTTTTTAAGCGTAATTTGAATGTGGCAACTGAAGTGGCTTGCCTAACATGCAGGTTAGGTGAATTGGTGATTCTAAATTGGCCCTAGTGTGTGCTTGGTGTGTGGGTGTGTTTGTGTGTGTCCTGCGGTGGGTTGGCACCCTGCCCGAGATTGGTTCCCTGCCTTGTGCCCTGTGTTGGCTGGGATTGGCTCCAGTAGACCCCCGTGACCCTGTGTTCGGATTCAGCGTGTTGGAAAATGGATGGATGGATATTAAAAAATCTCACATTACTCGCGTCACACAATATACATATCCATTAGGAATGACTCACCAATTAATGGGGGAGAGAGGCAGGTCTTCAATTCAAAAGCATGATCGCGTGTAAATGGACTTCATGTTTGCAGAGTACTTTCATTTTCTGAAGGTATTTATTTAGCAATATTTTAGCAAAAATATATGTCTTTTGATCATTGTGAATATACGATTGGTTGACTTGACATGTGGATTGTGCGACACAAGCAATGTGAGATTTTTAATGGATGTTTTTGATAGTCTTTGCTGTTGACCAGCATTGGTAACAATTGGCTCCCATTCTGTTAGAGACGTTATTTATCTCTGTTCTCATTGATAACATGAGATTAAAAATTTTCCTCAGTTGTCGCTACAAACCAGATTGGGTAAGTAATATATACAAAAAATCTTTTTTGAGTGGAGTATTCTTTTAAGAGTTGGTCATTAAAGAAAATGAATGATATCATGTGTTACAAACTTATACTGATGATTTGGACTGGCATGAAGGTGATGTCATCTCAACTGTGCTGGAATGCTAGTACTTAATTTGAAAAACTGACGTACATAGAGCCCCACATGTGACATCTGGTCACCATTATTTTACTAGTACTGACCCATTCTTATTATTTATTCATGATAAGCCTGTTTAACTTGTACCACTCATGTCCTCATGCTGTGTGTTTCCTCATTCTCCTATCAATTCATCAAATGTTAGAAATGCAAATGAAGTCCACTAACCTGTCCTGTAAATCTGTGCTTCCTCGTCAGGATTCGGATGCCATGCAGGGATGGGCCCAATATCACTTGATAGCTGGTAATGCGCTAAAAGATGGTGTATCTGGGCAGGTGTAAGAGATGGGTACTCGGTACACAGACACTTCCAACTCATCTAAGGAGAAAATAGAGCTTCATCAGTAAAAGGCTAGACATTCAAAGCAGATGGGCTAGCAGAAAACCAGCAAATACAAAAGTAGGTCAGTGGATTTAAGAACAAATTAGAATGTACAACATTAAAAATATTTTTTGTGCATTTGCATATTTTGTAGGAGGTAAGTCTTAATTTCTTTTCTTTTGTGTTGGTGGTGTTCAGAGCCTTTGGGGAGCCTCAACTAGTTTATCTATTTTGGTCCACCTTGGGAGCACTTATGGTGGGTTCAGTCCTGGTTGTATTGATGTCTTATGTTAGTTTTTCTATTCAGGTCCATACCTAATTTTAATATTCCTGATAAGACACAGAATTAAAGAATCTTACTAATTCTGAATGTTTGGTAACTCAGTGTTGTAAGTGAAAATATAAGTATTTGATAAAATAATAATATTCTTCTGAAATTGTTTAGTATGGAACCTGAATGCATTTGAGTTTGAAGACAAGTCCAACTAACTTTACAAAGTTGGAATGTTAAAGAATGATGCAGGTAATGTGTTAAGAAAGCAGTGCTTTTCCAGAAGCTAATTCCAGCAGGAAGCAGGAATATTATGGAGAGCTTGTGACTGTAATACAGACTTATAAAATGCCAGTTAGCAGTTTTATTAATAAAATAAAATATATACTAGAAAAAAATCTTATTTTTTGTGCTTCATAACAACTTTGAAGAATTTATCAAATTGTTATGATAACTGCTTTTTTATCTGCACCGTGTACCTGCCTTACTAAGGTGCCGTGGTTACTTGATAGCCACATGTTGGCAGTATTTGAATAAAATATCCATAGAATGAAATTCAGTTTTACATTTCTATTATTGAAATCTTGTCTCTCTTAATCAGTCCTGCATAAATTCATCACCTGACTTGTACTTTTCCAGACCCCCACCAATTGCCTTCCAGAAAAAGGGGTGAATCTAGCAAGGCTGAAATGAAGAGAGTCTGCTGCGAAAAAGAAGAAGCAGTCAGAAGCCTGATTGCTCATGAGAGAGAGAGAGAGCGAGAGAGGTTGTAATAATTCCAAGAGTCATTCTGTACTCTGAAGACCTCAAGATGTAGGATTGGTGGGATGAGCAGCAGAGAGGTGGCATTGCCCTGAGTGAATTCCCATGTACAGACAATGGGTGTCAGATTTGTCCAGGGAAGAAAAAGTAAGACTGAAATAAAGGAAGCCTGCTATAAAAAGAAGACGCACAATTGGTTACTAGAGCAAGGGCAGTTCTCCTTTAACTCAATTAGCTAAGATGGGGTACTCTGTACTCTCATTCCAGTAGCTCTGGACTTGCAACTTGAGTGATGCTGCCCCTCGCTGATGACAGTGATGAATTTACATGGCTGTCCCACATAACTTCTTTTCAACTGGGCATCATGGGTATCAGTGCCACCATGGATTCTTGGAACAACATTATTGCCAAGACTGGCTCTTGTATATAATGGTAAAACTGGCTAAAACTGGTCAGGGCAAGGCTCTGTTGACTTTCATGTGACCCATGATATGTGAAACTTTGAATTATCCTCAACCAGTCTAAGCTAATGAACATTTAAGTTGTGAAAATTTGTCAATACTGGTTGCAATGTTTTGTGCACCTAGACAAGACTTATCACTATGTATCCCAAGATTTCCCGGTGGGAGACACTGCAATAGTGTGGGGTTTTTATACTTTGAACTCAACTACAGTATATTATTTCCATTGTAGTTATCAAGTGGAATTTATTAAAAACTAGGTTTCCTTTTCTATCCTGTTAATGATTTTTGTGTCCAGGATATGAAGTCACAAACAAGGTTGCAAATGAGGTTGTCTGTTAGGCTCTGTGGAGTTTGCAGCTGTATGTGGTGGCCAAGTTGAAAGTCATCACATCCAAATCTTAACGATTTTCCCCAGGCTTTTTGTTTTTTAAATTCCTGATCCTTTTCAACAACATTAATCACTCTTAATTTATCTTTTTTCTTAATTTCTTGTTGACCTTGACCACTCCATACTCTACATGCACCATCATAAATTCATCTTCTTAGACTCAATACCTGCTAAACTATTAGGTATCTCTAACATCTCATTTTACAATTTGACATGCTTAAAGTTATCAGCATCCTGTATTAACAATATATCCAGTGGCTCAATTTAATGTTGCATTTCTAGTTATTTGCTTCATAGCCATAAATTCATGATGCAGAAACTAATGAAATTGGACTGTCTAACATTTCCTCTGTTGTGATCCTGATCCAGCATGATGATCTGATAGCACCATCACCTATATTTATAGAGAATGAATTGTGGGATTTGTGATTTAGGATTTGTGGTTGGGCATTGGACAGATTTAAGTGTTATTAGATCTTATATTTAATATGTTAAAAGTATAGTTCCTGGTGGTTTTAACTTTAACATTGAATCACAGTGGATTTAATTTTATAGGTAATGCAAGCTATGTCTAATCTTGACCATAGTATTAAAAATGATTTTTTCCTGAAAAAGACCACCTTGTGCTATGTATACATTTGAAAAGAATGAATATCTGAACTGGAGAAATTTAAGCACCCGGGGGTACATATTCATGAGTGAGGAAAAGAGGGTATCACAAAAGTGACCAGCATGATGGGGCACTGAAGGTAGTACTGCAACCATACAGCTGAAACTGTGTCCTTGGATGAAGTTGTCATTTTCTGATAAATCTACATCCTCATACACTGAAAGAGATTGCAGGCATAAGTGGCCACAATGCTATCCCTTTACAGTGCTGCAGGTTCATTCACAATAAAATGATGAGGAGCTCAAATTTCAAAAAGGTCACTGGAGTAAAGGGATAGAGAAGAAACAATTGAAGCAGTTTGGGGTTCCCTATGGAGACTTTCCACAGGTATGATGGACACAATATCCTGAGACGAGACTCAGGAAAAGATGAAGGGATTACATCTTTTAGGTGGCCTAAAAATGTAACAGTTCTTACAGTGGAACTGAAAACTGTTATTAGGGATAGGGAAGTCTAGGTCAGTGCATTTTAGCTCCCTATGGTAAGTTGGTGAGTAATAAGACAAGAAATATTAGAATGAGATAAGATTAATCTTTTTATGAACTGACTATAAAACTATATTTTAAGATGAATAGAAAATGGTTTCAATAAGCTTTTTTCAGTAAAACAACATAATGATATTTCACTTTTAATTTTGTGGAATTCCAGGCTGACCATAAATTACCTGGATTAACTGAAGCATTGGTGTGGCCAGTATGTTTGCAGTAGCAGAAAACTTTGCAAAGAAATCATCTGCTAAATGTGATAGTCCTGCATTTCTTGCCCAATCAGCCAGCATTCTCAAAGTACCCTGGATTTGAATGCCACGTGACCACTGAAACCAGCCCCGCATAGGACCTGGAAAAGACAGAAGAATGCTGAAACAGACATTGTCAATTAAGAAATCAAGATTGAAGACGAAGAGGACTCCAAAAGACAAAATAATAGTACAAGATACATTAATTAGACTATTTGGATAGAACAAGCCTTAACAAACACAACCAATTATAACAATGAATTGTAATGAGTTGGTCAATAGCCCAGGCAAATGGTATAGTGCTATTGCAATGGAGTGCAGGTGAAGTAATTTTAAAGCTTTAAAATCATTTTGCAGAAGTTTAGAAAACAGCCTAAAGAAATGTCCTAGGAAGGAATTTTCAGACTGTGAATCCACAAAGATGAGCAATTGTTCACCAGGAGATACAAAGAGGTGTTTTATAAGTGAAAGAAGGTCACCTTCAAAGGAATACACCCAACCGGTTCATAGGATGTAAACAGTATGGGCAAGTATGATGGAGTGGTGTAAATTACTGATTGGTTAGGTCAGGTCAGGACAGGTTGGGGAGCATGCTCTGGTACAGCAAGTCGCCGCACGCACCACACTACGAAACAGCTCAGGATTCTGGTTGGAAACTCCAAAGGCAGTCTCACAGTGCAGCCCCACCTTCCCAAAATAACCATCTATCTGCCGCAGCCAGGTGCTACATGGGCAGCCCTTTTACCTGGTCCAGCCACGCGGGTCCTCAGCAAACCGGATCACACTTGGGGAATCGTGCCACATGGCCAGAGTGCCGTAACTGACCCTCCCTCACAATGCAGATAATGTGTCTCATTCAGGACTCCATGAGCAACCACTCATTTAACACAAAGTCAAACCAGCGGTACCCAAGGATTCTCTGAAGAGCCGCAGTTGCAAAGGAGTCCAGAAATCTGAAGATGGAAAACATGAAGCCAATCTGTGGTAAACTGCTAATGCTTTGTGTCAAAATACATGAAAAAATACATGTGTTAGTTTTTTATAATTTACTTTAATACACACATGTAATTGCATGATTGATTGTTGTAATATTTACTGCAGGGCAGCAAACCTCACATCTCCAGAGATGCAGGTACGTCTACTACTACCGTTACAACTGCTATTACTACTGGTTGAGCTTTTGGGACAACTTAGCTAATAGCTAACCAAAAGATGGACTGAATGGTGTATTCTCATTCATCAAGTTTCTGATGCTGTAATTCTTAAATTCTTTACTTTTTTCCAAGCTATTCTTTTCAAGCTGTAATGTTTAAAGGTTATAAATTCTCTTCATGCCTAAGTAGTGTTTCTTCATGGACTCCAGTTTCCTACCACATTCTAAAGACCTGTCGGCTTGGTTCAATGGCCTGTCTGAATAAGCTCAAAGTGAGCATTGCTGTATATTTGAGTGTGCCCTGCGACAGACTGGTATCCCATCCAGTATTGCTTACTGCTCTGCACCCAATACTGTAGGCTCCCCTCAACTCCTGTGATAGACTAAGCAGGTTCAGAAAATAGACAGAAAGTTAATGGTGCTTGATTATTATCCTTTTTGCCATTTTTACATGAGCTACACCCACTGAAAATTGGAAACATTAAATTTTAAAATCTGAGACCATGGTCCTCAGCCGGAAAAGGGTGGAGTGCCCTCTCAGGGTTGGTAGCGAAATCCTGCCCCAAGTGGAGGAGTTCAAGTATCTCGGGGTCTTGTTCACGAGTGAGGGAAGAATGGAGCGTGAGATCGACAGGCGGATCGGTGCGGCATCCGCAGTAATGCGGGCATTGCATCGGTCTGTCGTGGTGAAAAAGGAGCTGAGCCGCAAGGCGAAGCTCTCAATTTACCAGTCGATCTATGTTCCTACCCTCACCTATGGTCATGAGCTATGGGCAGTGACCGAAAGAACGAGATCGCGAATACAAGCGGCTGAAATGAGTTTCCTCCGCAGGGTGTCTGGGCTTTCCCTTAAAGATAGGGTGAGAAGCTCAGTCATCCAGGAGGGGCTCAGAGTAGAGCCGCTGCTCCTCCGCATCGGGAGGAGTCAGATGAGGTGGCTCGGGCATCTGATCAGGATGCCTCCTGGATGCCTCCCTGGTGAGGTGTTCTGGGCACGTCTAACCGGGAGGAGGCCCCGGGGAAGACCCAGGACACGTTGGAGGGACTATGTCTCCCAGCTGGCCTGGGAACACCTCGGGATTCTCCCGGAACAGCTAGAAGAAGTGGCCAGGGAGAGGGAAGTCTGGGCATCTCTACTCAAGCTGCTGCCCCCGCGACCCGACCTCGGATAAGCGGGAGACAATGGATGGATGGATACATTTTAAATATGAATATTCTATTTAAATAAGAAACTAGCCATAACTGCATGTTCTGCCATTCATGGAAAGAAGGCTGTAATATTGGTCAGGTGCACATCTGCACAGGATGATGATAATGATGAAGGATGAGACAATATATAAATATCATCCATCCATCCATTATCCAACCTGCTATATCCTAACACAGGGTAACAGGGTCTGCTGGAGCCAATCCCAGGGCACAAGGCAGGGACAAATCCCAGGCAGGGCGCCAGCCCACTGCAGGGCACACACACACACGGGACAATTTAGGATTGCCAATGCACCTGACCTGCATGTCTCTGGACTGTGGGCGGAAACCGGAGCACCCGGAGGAAACCCACACAGACACGGGGAGAACATGCAAACTCCACACAGGGAGGACCTGGGAAGCGAACCCGGGTCTCCTTACTGCGAGGCAGCAGCACCACCACTGTGCCACCGTGCCACCAATAAATAACATGTATGCTTAAATTTTTCTGTGTATGCAGTTGTATGCTTAAATGCTTGTTGAATATATATTCTTGTATGCTTACATAATTTCATATTGAATTAAATAACTTATTAAAGCAGAATATTTTCCTTATAGTGTTCTCACACACTCCGAAGATATGCAGGTTAGGTGAATTGATGTTGCTAAATTGGCTCGAGTGTGTGTGCCATGCAATGGACTGACACCCAGTCCAAGTGTTGTTCCTGCCTTGTGCTCAATGATTGCTGGGATAGGCTCCAGCTGCTCTGTAGCCCTGTTCTGGATAAGCAAGCAAAGACAATGGATGGATGGGTCTTCATTATACACTATATTTTTAGTTAATAAGGTATTAGTTTTCTGTGCATTTCTTTATCAAGAACCTTTTACTTTTCCTCTTGAGGTTGACCGAGACAAAGTAACATATGGCAGTGTGTAAAAACTGGCGACAATAAAAAAAATATCTAATGATTGCTGAATGATGGAGATGGAAGTGCCATAATTGAGTAGACCTGTCCTATACGCTGCTTGGAAATATGTATACATGTGAGATTTGAATTTGTGAAATCTAAAGCGCCAGCTGTCAGTATATACATAGATACAAGGATAATGCTCTACCATGTAGGTGAGGGTTGAGGGTTATTCATTTATTCTTAAATACCTATTGGATTCATAATTAGTTATAATTATTTACTTCTCATTTTCATTTCTTTTAATAAAATTTGACCACAAAAAATAAATAATCTTTTTATTATAAACATCAATTACATTTTTCTTTGTTAATGCATGCTTTGTTCCCAGTGCTGCTTGGACAAACTTTGGTCCTTCTGAAACTTAAACTGAATTAACCAGGTTCAATAAGGGGTGAATGATTAAGATCTAATACAGTTACATATTAAATGGTCGAGGTCCGGCTTACTTGTCTGAACTTATCATGACTTACAAACCAGAGCGCACATTAAGCTCTCAAGATGCCGGTCTGCTTATGATTCCAAGGATTAATAAAATAACAGTGGGGGGTCGAGCTTTTAGTTACAGGGCCCCTAAACTGTGGAATGGTCTGCCTGCTACTATAAGAGATGCCCCTTCGGTCTCAGCTTTTAAATCCCGGCTGAAGACTCACTACTTCAGTTTAGCATATCCTGACTAGAGCTGCTGATTAACTGTACAGACTGCATCTCTGTTGTTAGTCATTAGCACTTAAATATAAGTAACATGAAAGTTATAATTGTATACTAACCCTCACTTATTCTGTTTTTCTTCTCGGTACTCAAATGTGGCACTTGGTGCCACGGCCCACCCGCCAAGTTGTTTTGCCTGCCTAAGGAAAAGTCATCCCAGATGGAGGATCGCGGGAATCGTGGGAGAGAGGGGTCCTTTCATCGGATTGGCTGGCCCAGCACTGTTTCAGCCGTGGAATGGCCAAATGGGGGAGGCAGCTTGAAGGATGAGGTCTCCAGGACTCTATACAAATACAAATCTTATTATGGGATATATCATCTACTGTTAAATTCTGCTCTGTACTTCTAAAATTTATATATATTTTTTTTTTATTTCTTACTATATTGAGAAATTGTTCTGTGTACTGTACTGTATTGTATTGACCCCCTTCTTTTGACACCCACTGCACGCCCAATCTACCTGGAAAGGGGTCTCTCTCTGAACTGCCTTTCCCAAGGTTTCTTCCATTTTTCCCTACTAGGTTTTTTTGGGAGTTTTTCCTTGTCTTCTTAGAGAGTCAAGGCTGGGGGGCTGTCAAGAGGCAGGGCCTGTTAAAGCCCATTGCGGCACTTCCTGTGTGATTTTGGGCTATACAAAAATAAACTGTATTGTATTGTATTGTATTGTATATCTGTTTATTTTACGTGTAATAAAAATGTAAACAATTTTGCCTAATACACAGAAGAGTATGAAACATTCCCTGAGAATCATGTACTGTATGATGCTAATTTTATTTTATAATGCACAGCCTTCTCTCCTAGTGCTTTCATCGTAGTAAATGCTAGTCCTGCTGTCATAATAGGATTAAGCCAATGTCTGGTTTGTAATGAATGTACAATAATCCCCGCCTGTTTTTCACTAAGAAATTAATTTGTTTACGGCTTCCTACTTAATCTTAACCAATCTGTCGATCGTGCGTTTAAATATTTGGGCCACAGGATAGTCTTTGTGATCTGTTGGAAAACATTTAAAAATACTAGATATTTTGATGTATTTATTTTGGGATCCTGTACAAGACATAAAGACTAAATTCTTCAGGCAGTCAGCAGAAGTGTCAAGGATTTGTGTTAGAACATTTTGCCAGTGAATATTTTTCTTACATTTAAGAAACTTTTAAAAACTCACACATTTATTCTCAAAGCCAGTCTTGCTTAAATCATAAACAATTATGTTATCCAGCAATCTATGTTGTGCAATTTAAAGGTCCATTTTTTTAAAGACAACACAACCTGTAATACAAGCTGCTTGGCAGGAGAAATAGTATCACTTAGGGCTTCATAAGCCCTTAGCAGCTTTTTCAATAAGTCATCACTGACATTAAATACTATGTCATACCAAACCCTGTCAGGTCAATACATATCATATTAAAAAGAGAAAGGTGGCATCAGACGTCTTTTAAAAAGGTTATGGCATTATAAAAACACCTGCAAGTGGTAGTTCTCACAGGTTCTTTTAATAAAGACTGTTTCTGCTCAGCTCTGCATTGTAATGCTGATTCTGATCATGTTACTCACAGTAGCAACTGTAGTGGGCTATGGCTGAGCTGCCAGAGACAGACGATTGCATTAATAATTGAGAACTAGTCCACTGGACACACAAGATAAAATAAACAGGAGCCTGTAAAAGAATTAATGCAAGCTGAGCAGTTTACCTCAGCATTGCACCTTCAGTCTACTGATTCAATAATACATTAAAATGTGTAGTGATGTCTCTAGGGCTCTTTAAATAATGCTGCAAACAACTACAAAAAATCAGGTTTCTAAAACTGCTTAATATTAGTCATTTTCTTTCTTAAAACCAGTTGGCTTTGGATATAAAGGGTAGCAGGTACATGCAAAAGAAAATGTTCTTTAAAATCATTGGGATCAAATAATGTTAACTGGGAGTTCTCGGATTTACTCCCATAATCCAGTGAAATGCAGTTTGGTTACCTGGTGAATGTTACTTGGCTGGTGATATGTGGGCACTGGTGTGGGTGCTTATGGGAGGGTATATTCCTGGGGCTGGCTCCAGCCTTCTATCTGGGGTGGCTGGAAGAGGCTCCTCATACTAAGGAAAGCAGTTTATTAAAAATAAATAGTGTTGTTTGGGCATTTAATAAAATATAACAGGATACCTCATAATAATTTTAAAGCTAAAGATGTTTTTAAATGCTTTAACATATTATTTACAATCCATATTTTTTAATAAAATTAGTCTTATCTGCAACAGGGTGATGTCTGAGCATGTGTTGGCTCCAGTTGTAATATCACTACCCTGGTAATAAAGGGTAAACAGTTTTATGAGGTCGTTATGGAAGAGCAAAATATTCTGGAGGAAAACAATGCAGTCTCATCAGTTAGTAAGATTATTTGTGAACTGCTGTGACCATGCGTATGAAATTTTATGACCCTAGACAAGACGCTGATTTTGTCTACTTGTTAGATGTCTTCATGATTCACTAGATGAAACACCTGGCATTGCCTGGGTATATTTATATAATGGGTTAAGGTACGAAATTAAATATTTCTTTGTTTATTAAATGCTGACCATTTTGTCATTGATGCCTGCAATTCAAGTGTCCTATCAATCATCTACACTATCTCTCAATCAATTTCTTTACTCTCGTGACTCAAAAATTGTTCTTTTTGTGTACAATTGGTCTCCATTATTGCCATACCTACTTTTTTTGAGTTGGAACCATAAATGCCATTTATTGGCATAAAATCCTAAAATTATATCTGCCTCATCATAAAACAAACTTGAATAAATGTCTACCATTAATAAATGGTAAAAGTCTGTAATGATGTCCTTAGTCCGTCTATACCACACAGTATGTTGTTTGTGGTGCAAAAACCTCATTATTGTCTGTTTAAATTTATACTGTTGCTCATTTAGTTTCTTACCTTCAAAGTATATTCTGCTGTATTCTTTGTGTTTTGTAGGTGGTTCTCATTGTAGGAGGGCCACCTGACCATCACTGCAGGGGGCTGCGTTCAGTCCTGTAAAGTCTGAGCAACCCCACAGTCCCTTGCAGTTCATTGAATGAGCTGTGATGGTGATGAGTTCTCCCATGTTTATTACGTTTTGATAATTTGTGATTTACTGGATGTTTGACCTAATGCTCTGTTTTTGAGGGGTTTTTTTTCTTAATTTATGATTGGGACTTATTTGCTTTGGATTGCTATTGCCAGACCATTGCTGGTTCTACTCACACAGGGTGATTTGCATTTGCACCATTTAATCTAATACACACATCTTTGGGATGATGAAGGAAAAGCTGACGACTGGGAGGAAAGCCCACATTAACAAAAGTAGAATGTGCACATCTTATACAGAGAGAGACTAGGTCTGGAATTCTGACTTGGAATGTTCAATCTGTGAGGCAGCAGGGCTAACCACTGTGCCACAGTGCCACATTTGCAAGAAATAAATGGTCTGATAATTGAACAAAAGCTTCACTATTTAACTAAATAAGCTAGATGGCCTGATCAGTCTCTTTTTTGAAAATCTTCTCCATTCTTTATCTGTCTTACTATTTTTTCTATGTTGCCCCATATGAGAAAACGTGAGTGTGCACATTAGCTTGCCCTAAAAAGGACAGGTACCCTGTCTAAAACTAATTTGTGTCAAGTGTCAAGATAGGCACCAGCATTACCTTTAGATGCTAATAGAGAAATATTATTTGAACTTAATATGGATGCATTTTTGACTTGACACCATATGCATAAGTAGGACATAATCTTATTATCACGGTGACATACTGTGCATTGCAGATAATTACCTTATGTGGCTAGCATCCTAAGAAGTGCAACCATATCACATAAGCTCTTCACCCACTTGACTTCAGTGGTATTTCTGTCTGTATCAGAATAATCTTCAAGCTTACTCTACTCCAAAAATAACTATCAGCACTACTAACTCCATATAAACCTTTGCAATAATCCAGCTATTCTGAAAGTAGCCTTCTAATGATTTCACTACTGTTCTACTCTCCGTAAACGCCACCTCTGCATTATGTCAGCCTCTGTCTAAAATACTAATCCAAGGTCTATTAGATACTGAAAACTGAAACCTTTGCTACCTTCACTGTATTTATAAGAAGACATTCTCATGCAGTCCCTAATCTGTCACATTTCCATTTTCTGACCTTGTTATCCACCTCTAACTTACTTTTACCACAAACAATTTGCTTCAGATTTGCTGTACATAATTACTCCTATGTTTTTCAATGAACTGTGCAAGTCCATATATACCAAAAGACAGTAGAATGTCTAGCGTTCTAAAATAATTATAATTAAATAAAGTCCAGTGTGATGATAATCAGTGCATGATTATCAGAAGCCAGTTCCTTGTTTGTTTGTAAATCATACTTAATTTATATAAAAGTATACAACTGCTTAAGATTAATATTACACTGGTGACAGAGAAAGAAACTAAACTATTTGTATGACAACTAAATATTTAATTCTATATAGTCAAATCATATTATGAAAATATGCATTATTCATGTGCAGTCTGAATAACTAACTGCAGGTGAAAATAAGCCATCTTGCTATTGTTTTACATATTTTACATTTTAATTAAGTAAATAACTTCAAGCACTGGAACTTACATAACAATTAAAACTTGTTTCATACATAATTTTAAAATATTCATAGAATACTCTTTTCTTCCTTATATACAAAAAAAACAACATGTCAAATAGTGCAACATTAATAATCATTACTGGCATACAAAAAGAAGCTAGTAAATACATAAGATGAACACAATGAAACATTTGAAGATAGATAGATAGATAGATAGATAGATAGATAGATAGATAGATAGATAGATAGATAGATAGATAGATACTTTATTAATCCCAAAGGGAAATTCACAAATTATGAATATGTACAAATGAAAATATGTACAAATGAAAAAATACTAATAGGTAGTACAATAGTAATTGTAACTGTTTGTTATAATATTGAATGTTTTATCATCTTATCCGTAACAGTCATCGCAAAATGAAAATATAAACTGCACAAATGCCATAGCTGAATAAATCACATTAAATGAAAACAACTTACCTTTGTCTAAAAGCTGATTGAAAAGTGACACGTTGGTAAAGAAAAATAAGTAAGCAAACATCTGGGACTGCACCTCCATGTGCACCTCATACTGCTGCAGGAGGTCTAGAGTGGTCTGGTAGATCAAAACCACTTTTCGAACCGCTTCAGGGACACTAGCAGAACTTCTCCAGGAGGAGTCAGTGGCCTCAGTCAAGAAGGGGTTACACTCCAGCAATCCAGGCAAGCAAACATATAAAGACTGCATTGGGAATAAAATGTGTGTAAAGTTATGAACCAATCACAAAGTAAACAGGAGGCTTTACAATGACTATAATAAAGCATTCCAATGTCTGGGTGGATTTTTCTTTGAATGCTCTGCTTTTTCTCCGACATCTCAAAAACATGAACATTTTAATGGATTAATTGGCTACTCTAAACTGGCCCATTGTGAGTGCAAGTGTTTGTCTGCATGAGTCAGACTTGAGATGGACTTGTGCTCAATCCAGAACTGGTTTCTGCGCCCCACAGTGTTATGCTATGTTATGTGGAAACTATTCCACATAATTGTGTTAAGATTTCACTCAGATCGCATGGAAGGGAATGAACAGCTAATGAACAAATTTAGGCCATTGTGTATACAGAGTCAAATAACCAGGCAAAGGACACAATACAGAGAGGACTGAGAGTACTGAATTAACAAACCAGAAACACAAACCAAACCTCCAATGCCATGATGCATAGTCAAAAAAGTCTTACACTAAGGGCTTACAGCTTTGGCTAATACTACCAAGAGAAGGTTGAGGTATTTGAGAAAGAGATGCAGTACACAGAAGAAAGGAGCTGAGTGTTGCCATCTTTTATACATCGGACACAATAACAAAACATTCCATGTGATCTCCATGTCATCCAATTAGCAACCAGCTCAGCAGTTGTCAATAATATGGCTGTGGCCATACAGAAACAGGCAAAACGTTCAGGTGACCATCCAAGATAAACCCAAAATGAAGCCATCGTGATAAAGATAAAAAATTATGAAAACAAAGTACATGTGTACGCAAACTCCAAAATTGACAATTGACATTTTTACAATTTTTTCTAAATTAATTTTAAACAGGGTATGTATGATTCCATCAAACCTCTAAACAGGTGGTGAAGGAACCCACTGCTTTTAGAACTTATATAATTAGCACCCCTCAAACCCAAAAAGGTGTTTCACAAAATTTCAGATTAAATGTGCCTGCTGTGATACCTGTGTGGTATTTTCCCAATCAGACATTCGACACATTCAAATGAATATCCAGCACCAGGCTTACCCTCAGACTTTATTTTACATAGTACTAGAGCAGGGGTCCTCAATTACAGTCCTGGAGGGCCACAGTGGCTGCAGGTTTTTGTTCAAACCCGGTTGCTTAATTAGAAAACAATTCTTGCCAATAATTTAATTTTATAGCTTGTTAGTGCTTTAACTCTGCTATGTCAGGTCATTCTCATATCCTAGATTTTCTTCCCCTTTGTGAGGATATCATCCAAATGATTTGAAGGCTAAAATGGATGAGTAATTCTCAGTCCTTCACTTTTTTCTTTTCACTTTCCTTCCAAGTATTTAATTAAACCCAATAGTACACAATAAATACACACGGGTGTAAATGGTAACAAGCTAAATGGAGAAATGCTGGTCTCTTTTGTCATTTGCATCTTATTGATAATTAGGAGCAATTAAAAACCAAGATTACAGCTGTTTAAGACTAAAATAAGCAATAAGGGTTCAAAATCCTAACAAGCGAGACAGCTAAAGTGAAGCAGAAGTGTTACATGAGCAGTAAGTGGTTCTTATTAAGCAATTGGGTTGGAGCAAAAACCTGCAGCCACTGTGGCCCTCCAGGACCGTGATTGAGGACCCCTGTACTAGAGTAATAGAATCAAAGACATATTTGTAGTGAGACTGGTGAGGTTTATACACTAGCAACAAAAAGGCTGTCTTATAGGGCTTATCAAAGCCTTTGAATAAGGCAGAGGTCTGATAAAGGATGCACAAGAGGTTAGAATGCCACAAAATGAGTTTCTTAGGTGACTGTCATCAATGGGAAGTCGAATGTCCAAAGACCTTTGCTTTGCAGCCAAGATCAGATCACACAATTCTCAAAAGCCATATACTGTAGGTCGATAACACAGCTCCTACCAAAAACACAGTATTAAGACAAATGAATAGTCAATCCGTTTGTAACGTAGTGAAATGAAAATGCACCATTCAAGTTAGCAGTGGGAGAAAATTTCAATAAGACACAGCTGCATATTACTGTATATACAAATGGATTGTTACATCCACAATTTGCAGCTGCTAATCAATCTAACGTAACATAAGAGAATTGTCTTAAAACCGCTTCATTCTAATTCTGGGTCACGGAGGGCTGAAGCTTATTCTTGTTGTACCAGGCACAAAATAGCTCTGGACGGAGAAACAGTCCAGTGCACAGCTCACTCAAGCACATCCACAGGAGCCGATAAACTTAATCACAACATCTCTGGGGATGTCAGTGGAAAATCAAAGTACCTGGAGGAAATTTCACACAGACAGAGGAAGGACATGCAAACTTTATACAGACAGAAACACAATGTGGCTTCAAACCTAGGACAGTGATCTGTGAAGCATCACCATGAACCACTGTGATGATATGCCATCCAACAATCTAGAATGCAGCACCAATTTCTACCTCACTGTGCCATCTCTATTGGAATACTATGAATATGTTTTCTGTTTTTGTAGTCGTTGCTGTGGTTACTTTGACATTTTATACATTTGCTGCTAACAACAATAAAAATTCAGTTACATATATTAATAAAATGTAAATAGGTACAAGGGTGCTTGTGAATACTATATAATGAAGAATTTAATGAATATAGAGTACAGTGACATTCTTATTGTACATGTAGGACACTTTAAAAGTAAGACAAAACATTCATTGAAATAATTATTAAGCTGCCTTAATATTTTGTAGATTTTTCTACTATTCAAAAAAGTGACAAACTCTATTCATAAAAAAAAATTAACTGCCAAATTTCTTACATTGCATCAGTTATGGAATCAACAGTAATAAAATTTAACAAAGGACAAATTGGACGGAGCACTTTGGCTTTGTACTTTTAAACAACATAATAACAACAGCCCAACTTTCATGCCCAAAAGTAGAATGTTATACTTATTTATTTATTTAACAAATCATAAATGAAAACATGTTTCTGTGTTTGTTTCTACATCTGGAGAAGAGGAAGTCATTTTGTTCATTGTTTACTAGCAGACACCCCATGTGTCCAATAAGATTAAATTAATTACAGCTATATAATTAAATAATTTGCTGACAGTTGAATTAGAAATCTTCAAAATACAGAACAGTTAATATAACTACGGAAGCGTATTAGGGCCACAGTGAAGAAAAAAAAACTAAATGTCGAGAATAAAGTCGACATGTCGACTTTATTCTCGACATTTCCACTTTAATCTCGATGCTTATGATGAGAATATAGTCGACATGCTGACTTTATTCTCGCTGTTTATGTCGAGATTAAAGTCGACATTTCCACTTTATTCTCGTAGTTTATTTTGTCATTAAAGTAGAATGTCGTAAATTAAACTTCATCTTAAAATAAATATTTCATTTACTAAATTTTCTCAAACCCCATCATTAGTTATGTAGCACATTAAATGCTTTGTGTTAAGTGTTCCCCGACCCAGTTGTTAATCGCTACGTGCTTCTTAAACTGACTTCCTCTTGCATTGAGGAGGTGCAGGCAGCGATCGCAGGACACAGAATACATTCACTTCATGATATTCCTGCTCTCTGAACATTTAGAATGCTAAGATAAATACTTGATATCATTTTCATGATGAAATGCATTAAAGCAGGTATTAAACACGCACGGTAGTGAGGCGGTAGTGCTGCTCCCTCACAGTAAGGGGTCTCCAGGTGTACGTTCAGTGTAGAGAACTTTATGGCAGGTGTGACGAGGCTCCAAAAAACTGGATGTATGAATGGGTATCTCAAAGGTTTAACTGAAATATTGTGTAAATGTTGGGTTTGTGATCTGGTGGTCGGTGACACGAAAACAGAATTCAGTGGATGTTCTTCTGAGCGGGCTTTCTTTATTGCATGCCTGCTGTCTCTGTCTGACGTACCAAACTCCCGTTCCTATCTTTCCTTTTTCTTTCTCCACATAACCAATCACCACATGATAAACGTCTTTGTGAATTTAAAACTAGTTATAAACTTAGACCATGGAGTGTTCAGAACTTTAAAAAATCTTTGTTATACATTTTTAAATATGCCATCCATTCAGGGTTGCGCCCATCTCAGCAAGCATCGTGTGCCAGGCAGGAACAAATCCTGAACGGGACGCCAGCTCATTGCGTGGTGAATACGAGCACACACACATACCTCAGGGTCAATATAGCATAACAAAACCCCACTACCTACATGACTTTGAAAGGAAACTGAAGCACGCCAAGTAAACCCACCAGGAAAACATGCAAACTCAAGGCAGGGTACACCCGGGACCCCCTTGCTGCCAGGCAGCAGTGCAACCTCTACGCCACCATGCCCCCACATGATTAGTTGCATGCATTAATGCATTTTATCATGAAAATGATATCAAGTATTTATCTTAGCATTGTAAATGTTCAGGGAGCAGGAATATCATGAAATTAATGTATTCTATGTGCTGCCTGCGCCTCCTCTTAGTGCAGAGGAAATGAGTTAAAGAAGCACGTAGTGAATAATATGGCTCGGGGAACGCTTAACACAAAGCATTTCATGCGCTACATAATTTATGATGGGGTTTGGGAAGATTTACTAAATTAAATATTCATTTTAAGATGAAGGTTAGTTTATAATGTTCTACTTTAATGACAAACTACGAGAATAAAGTCAGCATGTCAACTTTATTCTCATCATAAGCGTCGAGATTAAAGTGGAAATGTTGAGAATAAAGTCAACATGTCGACTTTATTCTCGACTCCAGTCTAGTTAAAAAATCATACTTTATGCACAAACATCTAAAAATTGATTTTGGGTTGCTGTTTGAAAAGAATCTCCACTATAAAATTGATTTTTCTGACAAGAAGTGTTGCTAGCACACAAATTTGTGAGCTGGCAGCGATTTTCAGGAATCATTGATCATTTGGCAAAGGTCAGGGAGGAGATTTTGATTTCCAGCAGACTTAGGATGTCTGATGTAGTAAGTGTTGAAAAACCCACAAGAAATCCCACATTATACAATTCATTACCTGAGCCACTGGGCTACACTGCAACATATACAAGACACTCTTTAGTATGGGCATGAATACAAGTCCAATGATATTGTCTTTGACATGTCTGTATCTTAACCGCTTACAAAAGAAATCTTTTGTTACTACTATAACACTTGTAGTAGAAGCAGCAGCAGTAATATCAAATCAGGGCATTTCAAAGGTACTAATATTGGTCAAGTTCAATAGAATCAAGCTACCAGAGTCCTTTCAGTGAATGAATCACTCACACACTTAAAGACACTGGTGGAAATTAAGGGAAAGTGTGTTCAAGACCCAAATCAGAAGGAATTTCTTCACACAATGACTTGTAGAAATCTGAAATAGTCATTGAGTTTAAGAAGAAACCTTGACAACTTTTAAAAAGTGGTACAACAGTTTAGCTAAAGCCAAGCAAAAGAGTTTGATGGATTGTATGATCTCCTCTCATTTATCAAACATCTTATATTCTGCACCCTCTGATTTTGTCTAAAATTTCTGAACTACATATATATATTACTTTGACAACCAACTTGAAGATCCTTCAGCAGAACAAAGTACTTGCACATTTTAATAATTTACTGACTGAAAGTTATCACTTTTTTAATAACTGGAGCTTTTGTCATTTATTTATGAGGCCACCTTTCTTGACTGTGCAACAGTGTTACACATGACAGAGATTAGACTTGGGCATAAAGGCGTACATAAAATTTACATTAGGCAAGCTGTATAACACCAATTATAGCTGACACAATGGGCCAGATGGGCTTTGAGTCTGTTGTTCTCTTCCCACTAGAGGATACTAAAAGAACACAAAGACATGAGCTTAGAAGTCCATGGGAGGCTACATGAATAAATTATGGATTCTCTCAATCTTTCTTTCAATATATCATGACTCTTGATCTTGCCTAAAAGATGCTGCAAGATTAGACTTAGATTTTTATTATGTTAATTCTTTGCTTAATTTAACAAAACATACCATATTATCCTCTACATTATCTGTTGTTTTCATTAAAGAAGAACAAAAGCAAGTTTCTACTATATAAGCTATTTAAAACATAAAGATTCAGAAAAAATTGTAGATAAATAATATTTTTATTACCAGCCTAATTCTATTTTTATCCTTTGAATTTCAAAGAGGAGAGTTTGCTATTAGGGCCAGGTACATACATACTTTTGTAATGTAATATACACATTGCTGGAATGTGTACATTATGACTTCTTCCAGAATTGTCATGGCTTCTTCGTTAGCGGATATTGTGGTGGAAAGAAGAGATTCTTTGGACCCTAAAAGTAAAAACAAAATACATTTAAAGCCAATAAAAAGGAAGATGAAAATGAGTATTAACATTATTATAAAGGCACTTGTATTGAAAGGTTTGAGTACACATAAATCATAATGTTTAATGTACTTACTCTGTAAATATATATTTAAATGCATACCCTCGTATTCACCAACCACATGTTCTAGATTACACTTTCCCAAAATTAGAGGGATGGCTGGACCACCTAATACAAAACTACCTCTTGGCTCCTTAACAAAAAAGAATTTTTAAGGATAGAACAGCCTCTGTGTCACTCAACACAACCTCAAATCATTATAACCGATTCCAAGTTACTTGTTCCCATCTTGTGAGCCTCAAAACCAACTGTGCAGGAGCTCCATAAATACACAAATTTTAGATTATTATCTGCTGTCAAAAGTTTTACTCCAACTCCAATTCCAAAAAAAGTTGTGACACTATGGAAAATGCTAATAAAACTAAAAGGAGTGATTTGTAAATTTACTTTGACTTGTTTTCAAACAAAAACAGTATAAAGACTAGATATATTTCATGTTTTACTATATCAACTACATTGATTTTTGAAGACTTATACTGTATATATTTTTAATTCATGTCTGCACCATGTTAAGAGCGGCACAGTGGTGCAATAGTAGCGCTGCTGCCCCGCAGTAAGGAAACCTGTGTTCGCTTCCCGGGTCCTTCCTGCGTGGAGTTTGCATGTTCTCTGTGTGAGTTTCCTCCGGGTGGTCCAATTTCCTCCCACAGTCCAAAGACATGCAGGTTAGGTGCATTGGCGATCCTAAATTGTCCTTGGTGTGTGTGTGTGTGTGCCCTGCGGTGGGCTGGCGCCTTGCCCTGGGTTTGTTTCCTGCCTTGAGCCCTGTGTTGGCTGGGATTGGCTCCAGCAGACCCCCGTGACCCTGTAGTTAGGATATAGCGGGTTGGATAATGGATGGATGGATGCACCATGTTCGAAAAATTTTTTACGGGGTAGATGTCAAAAGTTGAAATAACAAGGTGATGAGAAACAGCCAAGGCAATCGTGTTCTAATATATGATAACCCTCCAAAAAAAAGCCTAGTCCTTCAACAGCAGGGATGGGTAAAAGGCTCACTAATTTGCCAACAGAAGTATAATATAATATAATTAATTTTAATGTTAAAAAGTGTTTCATTTTCTTTCTTTCATTCCAAGTTTGTTTGTTAAAAGCATTTTTGGATATTAAGTGAAGCTTTTACTATTTTTATTAGGACTTGAACTTGTAGTATCAGTAATGTAGTTTAGCTAACCACAGAGAGAGGAAGTGTTAGTACAGACAGAAGGCAGCTTTATTTTTACAAGAGCAGACAGGCACCTTTTGCAGAAAAGTCTAGCAAGATGAAAAGTTCAGAACCTTAAATGGTGAACTGGTCACTTTTCTGGACTTTCCACATGTGTATAAGCAAAGCCCTTGAACCATAGGATTCCTTTCTGCATGCTATTGTTCTGATACAGTCTGTTAAAATGACATTGGTCAGAGAGGGGCTTGGGGTATCTCTGACAAGCTTTTAAAAGTCAGCTTTAAGCAGGAAGTGATTTAAAAGAACCAGTAAGAAGGAGAAGAAGGGAAAACCAAGGAGATCCATAAAGTCAGATGAGAAATATAACCATAAGAGACTCAAAGCCACAAACAAATTGGGTGTGCCGGCTAGCCTCATCTATGACAGCTTCTGAAATATTCAGGTTGTATTAATCAATTTGCCACACCCATTTAGTTTTATTTGCTTTCCCTTTTCAGCACTTTAAGAATACTTAGGAATGTTAAAAACATTTATTTCTATGGCACATTTTCATACAAAGAATGTAGCTCAAAGTGCTTTACCAGACGTCAAAGGGACAGTTAAAAGAAAAGAAAAACAAAAATCTACAATGATTGAATAAAGGTTTATTGCCTGCTCCTCAATCTCATCGCCTGGGGGTATATAGCAAAGACAACAAGTCCTCTAATAGGAGAAATGAAGCACAGCTGCGGTCAATCCTGGGTGATGTCGAAGTCCATAGTTCCAGCTGCAAGTGCATTGCGACTGTGGTCTGTGTCTCCTTCCAGGTCAGGTGAGCCCAAGGATAAGAGAATAAGAGTTTGGGTGTAGGACACATATGTGGGCCTACTGACGAAGCATCTGGGCGTTGCAATAAAGGTGTCTAATGTTTTTGGATGGGGTCACCAAAAAACACTCTGTGATAAAATCGATGCGTCAGTGAATAATTCAGCACTTTGAGAACAATGTTCCCCAAAGATCAGTTGGTATAATTTGGGACATTTCACCCTCTACGTCACACAATATAATTAAAAGACTCAAGGGATATGATCAAAAAGTGCGCAAAAGGCCAATCTCAAAATCATTTCTGAATATGTATGATCACTAAACCCTCATATGCCACTTGTCGTAAAAGTGGTCATGGATATCGTAATAGATATCATAACATGGGCTTTTGCCAGTCAATACCATTTACCACTGTATCCACAGATGTAAGTTAAGGCTTTACTGTGCAAAACAGAAGCTACCCATCAACACTATCCAGAAATGCAGCCAACTTCTCCGGGGTCTGTCTCAACTGAGGCAGAATGTAGCACAGTGGAACTGACGAGTCAGCATTTCCAAAGGTTTTTTGAATAAACATTCTTTTGGCTAAAGAGGTAAACGACCATTAAAGCTGTTATCACTATCAAGTCCAAAATCCAGCGTCTGTCATGCATAGGGAGTGTCAGTGCCCATGACAAGGATGACTTGCAGATCTGTGAGGGCACCATATGTACAAATTTTGGAGCAACACATACAACCATCCAGACCTTGTCGTTTCCAAGGATGTCTTAAATTTTCCAGCAGAGACAACACCAAACTACATTCTGCCGGGATTACAAGGGTATGGCTACATAAGCAGAGAGTTTGGGTACGCGACTGGCCTGTTTGGAGTACTGACCAGTCTCTGACTGAGAATATGTATCACATTATAAAGTGCAAAATACAGCAGACCTGCAATAGTGGATGAATGGGGGAAAAATTCCACTTGCTAAACTTGACCTACTTGTGTCTTCAGTGCCCAAATATTTAATAAGTGTTTTTTAAAAAAAATGGTAATAAACAATCAACTGCCCAAGGATATTAGAAATGTGTTGCAGTCATTAGATTTGACTTTATATTTAAAAAAAAAACAGCATTAAATTCACAAGGCATAAAACATCAAATAATGTGTTGTATTGTTTTCAATATAGTACAGGATTCCCACTGGAATTGTCCAAAGTCATTGAACAGTTAACTGCTGTGTAATTTTGTTATCATTCTACCCAAAAGGTTAGGGAAGTCAACTTCTAATGATCAAATGTATTGTTCTTAATAAAACATACAGCAAAGCTAAGTTTTAAACCTGGAGCGAGAGCTTAAATCAGGACATAGTCATGGGGCTGCATTCAATAAAGCAAAGCAGTGAGATGATAGTAGAGGCTGTCCCAATGGGACATTAATGAACAATTCACTGACAGAAGTTACACTTAACTGCTTGCAAACCATCTTGCTCTACTGGAACATTAACCCATCCGTTTATCCATCCATCCATCCATTTTTCATACCCTCTTTATCCAGAGCAGAGATGTGGGGAAGCTGGAGCCTATTCCAGCAAGTAAAAGGCGCAAGGCAAGTAACAGTCCCTGGACGGGGCACCAGTCCATCGCAGGACAAGGGCACACACATGCCCACTTGGGCCAATTTAGCAGTGCCAATCAGCCTGCCCTACATGTCTCTGTAATGTGGAAGGAAATCCACAATTACACAGGAAGAACATGCAAACTCCAGGCAGAGAGGTCCCAGGACAATCAAAATCATCCAAATAATCTTTGTAAACCTGCTGATTTGCCAAAGCAGGATAATGCGAGCTGGAGCCTTGGATGAGATGCCAGCCATTACACAGCACACTTACACTTAGACACAGTTTCAGATCAGCTTAAAATATCTTTAGCTTCATTATTCATAGAAGACCATTGACCAAAACATAATGGAAAAAGAGTGTCCTATTTGCATAAATATATAAAAAACTGAATGCCAAATACTATATAAATTTTGAACAGTGCAGTCATTTTTTAAAATATTGTCATCAGATAAATTAATATGCTGTATCATTGTTAACATTTTGGGATATACCATATCATTATCTATGAGTAACTACTTCAAATTAATTTTTAAATTTTCTTTCTATGCACTCTACTATACCGTTCAGTTAGGTTAGGGGCATTTACTCTAAATAAAATGCAGTTTTGTAATTCTGACTGATCTGTAAGGTATCCATTCATTATTAAAAAACATACCATGGTCCGATGTCCAGCTAGAATGTTATACAGTATACCAAATATCTGTTCCAAAAATTATTATGAGACTAAGACACCTAAACACAAAAGTCCAACAATGTTTGTGTGCTATATAGTTGCCACACCACTATGATGTCTGCTCTTTGCAGCTTTTCATAATTATTGCTCTTAACTTCATTGCTTTGAATTTCTTTTAAATAAAAAATTAATTATAAACAAAGCTACCCCATGACTGCAATTTACACACAACTTACTCTATGCCAATATACTTTATTTAAACTTCTCAACAATTTCTAATTGGTATCCATTTTGCTGATTTATCACACAATGTTCAAAGTTTCCACATAATGTCAGTCTGTCATTAAAGTATTATTTGTTGATTAACTGGTAGCTTAAAATAGATTGGAATGGTGCAGTCATATCCATTCTGATGTAATATCTGCTTAATGTCGACATTCAAGATATTTCTTTCAAAGGCCCGCACAAAGCAAGCATTTTACCATCACAGGGCAGTGCTTCCATTTCATTATTAGCATGTTGCTAGCACTTCTGCTATACAAAAAAAAAAAATCATATTCCCATAATAATGAACAAATATCAAAAACAAATTGTTGAATTCTTAGATACTTTTAAAATAAGTAAATGTCAAAGTATTCTAAAAATCTCCTACTCAGAAGACTGTAAAAAATGTGACATTGATGTCAAACTTCTATTTTTATGATGCTGCCTGAATTATATTTGTTTGAAACCCATTTATTTTCCTTTTATGGTATTTGTTTTAGACAGTATCTTTTATGAAGATCTGGAACCTGTCATCCTCGCAGGGTAAAACAATTTGTAATTGTGCATTTCAGCAGTCACTATCTTAGATCATCACTGTTTGGCTGCTGGGCACCGATTCTTTTTGGCCTTTTTTCTACATTACACATGTTTCTTTATTTATAAGCGGAATGCCACTGAGAATTTTAACTCTGTATCTGTAGCATATTTAATGTAGGCTAAATGACATTTTTAAATGTTTGGTATGCTGATACGCATCACATTTGATGAAGGTTTATTCCCTACTTTTCCACGCTATAAAACTATCTAGAATGACATAACAAGCAGACAAGCATATTCCTACCTGAAAAAAAACAATCCTGAACAACCAGCTTTTAAAAATAAGAAACACCAACTCCACAGTAAGTAACATTTATCATAATTTTAAAGCAAGAGCAAAATTTGTAGTTTTAGCAGTTGGGCTCCTACACAAACATAGTTAAACAATAGTGTCTATAATAGAAATTATCATCTTCAACTGGAATACATGATTTTCCAAAGTACAGTATATGGTTCTACATTTTGTTAATCTCAATTCTAATCTTCAGCATGATTTTAGAAATACGCAACAGAAAAAAAATCAAAACCTGCATTAAAGTGACAGAAATAACATTCATAACAAAAAAAAAAAAGAGTACAATCATAAATAAAAGAACATTTTTGACAAATCCTTGAGAACAGTGCACTGTAACGGACTGGCTGTCCTTCCAGTGTTAGTTCCTGTCTGTCATCCTTCGCGGATGCGGATTACACAAACTCTGTCAATGGGCAGAAATGAGACATTAATCATTTTTTACAGTTATTGACTCTATTCCACAAATAAAAGACAAATTAGCATACAAAGCTGAAGCTGTGTGTTGACTGCACATAACTGTTCCTACATCTACCCATTTACTGAGCCCACTTACCCAATTCAGGGTTGCAGTGGACACTAACACATCATGGCACTCACTGAAATACAATCAGACACACTAGAAGACTTCGGGACAATTAATCCAGTACACGTCTTTGTACTTTGTACTGCGACCAAGGCAGGATTTAAATCTAGGACTCTTCAGCTCTTCTGCCTTTAAATAGCAAGGACAGGTTTTGTGAGACTAACCAGAAGATAGATAGATAGATAGATAGATAGATAGATAGATAGATAGATAGATAGATAGATAGATAGATAGATAGATAGATAGATAGATAGATAGATAGATATGTTCAAAATATAGCAAAAAACCTGGATATCATAAGCACAGGCAACCAAAGCAACTAAAGCCAACATATGGAGTGTTGATCTTCCTTCGCCTCTCTTTTGTACCACATTTTTGGGAAAGAAATGGATCAACAGTTACACCTAGAAATATAGACAGGAATGTACATCAATACAAAAGTAAATCAAAAAGTAGTCTTTAAGCGAAGAACTGATTATCACCACTAAGCTACACATATTTTTCTATTATTATATTTTGTTTAAATGCAAAAAGAAAACTCTTACAAAATCTATACTTTAACTTTCTGTTTTACTTAACCTGTGACACAGAAATTATTTTAAATCTATACTACTTATCAATTAAAGTTGTTTACCATTTCCCTACTTTATTTTTACTTCATGTTGATGAGATGTCTAGTGTCTCATCTCCTTGGCTAAATCTGCTAGTGATAAGTCTAACTGGGATTGAAACGGTCTACACGAAGGTCACAGCTATCTGTAACTGAAGGTGGACGGAACAAATTTAGTTCAAGACCAACATACCTTGTAGTTTCAACAGTTTTACTTTGTGGGTCAAGTTTGACAAAGTTCCCTTAGAGATTACTCTAAACACATGAGACGTTTTCTCATCCCCAAATTTTCATTGCATTACCTGTCTTTCTCACCTCAAAATCATAAGCATTAACTTAGAGATGGAGAAACACGTTTCTGTTGGCTGATGAAAAACAAATGTAAAAGGACTGTTTATATTGCTACTCTTACACAGCTACAGTCATGTCTGTATCATATATATATATATATTGAACGGATATCTACAGGCCAGACAAAAATTTTGATGCATCCACTTAACATGACTCTTTCATTTTAAGAATTAAAATGTGTCAGCAACAATGGGAAAGAACGGGAGCCAACCCTAAATGGGTATTGTCACCCTTGGGTCACAGAATTGCACAGAAACACAGGAGATTGTAGAAACAGGAACTTTATTCAAACACTTCATACCCTCTTTATCCAGAGCAGAGATGTGGGGAAGCTGAAGCCTATTCCAGCAAGTAAAAGGCGCAAGGCAAGTAACAATCCCTAGACGGGGCACAGGACAAGGGCACACACATGCCCACTTGGGCCAATTTAGCAGTGACAATCTGCCTGCCCTACATGTCTCTGTAATGTGGAAGAAAATCCACAATGACACAGGAAGAACATGCAAATTCCAGGCAGAGAGGTCCCAGGACAATCAAAATCATCCAAATAATCTTTGTAAACCTGCTGATTTGCTAAAGCAGGATAATGCGAGCTGGAGCCTTGGATGAGATGCCAGCCATTACACAGCACACTTACACTTAAACACAGTCTCAAATCAGCTTAAAATATCTTTAGCTTCATTATTCATAGAAGACCACTGACCAAAACATAATGGGAAAAGAGTGTCCTATTTGCATAAATATATAATAAATTGAATGCCAAATACTATATAAATTTTGAACAGTGCAGTCATTTTTTAAAATATTGTCCTCAGATAAATTAATATGCTGTATCATTGTTACCTTTTTGGGATATACCATATCATTATCTATGAGTAACTACTTCAAATTAATTTTTAAATTTTCTTTCTATGCACTCTACTATACAGTTCAGTTAGGTTAGGGGCATTTAATTTAAATAAAATGCAGTAACTACACACTGTAGTTAGTTCTCAATTAAAAGAATAGACAAACATCACTGAGGTGGGCTGGCGCCCTGCCCGGGGTTTGTTCCTGCCTTGCGCCCTGTGTTGGCTGGGATTGGCTCCAGCAGACCCCGTGACCCTGTAGTTAGGATATAGCGGTTGGATAATGGATGGATGGACAAACATCATAGGGGTGCACAACTGGAGCAGGACCCCCAATAGGAGCAGAGGATTTCTGGGAAAGGAGAGAGAAACAAAGCAATCTGCCAAGACGACAGGTGCTGTTCAGGCTATTAAGTATGCGAAGCGCCACATGAGAAGCATATCATGCAACAGAGCAGCAGCACCATCATTGTGGACTACAGAAAGTCTCTTCATGCCTCTCAAAGCAGACAAGCTGCCTTCTTGTCACTGGCATGACTAGGTAGAACCTAATACAACATTAGACTGAATGGAAAGACTTGTTTCAGTTATGCAGTGGATATAGAACAGCAATTCTTTCCATTTTTATTAAAAACTATTATTCCAAGGTTTTGTCCTACATGGCACTTATGCTTGGATTTTGCATCAGTATTCTGTCACTGTACAGTCCAGGTTACCTGGTGCCTTGTAGCTGTCCCCTTCAAGTCTAACCATTTTGTTATGCACTGGCCTTCTTCATTAATCACTTTGTTATGTTCCTGTAAATTGTTTTTTTGAGAAGATTTAAACTGATTAACAAACATGAATGGGATTGCTTAATTTCACCTAAGGTTACTGGGATGAGTCCTGGCTTGCCTTGCAACAGTAAAGAAAATAATGAAGTTTCATAAAATGCATACTTGAATACATTAAGGAGTCAATTAATTAGTTGTAACAATAATCTGTTTAGCCCTTAATCTGAAGAAATGCATTACAGTTAATTGTAAATGACAAACAGGCCATGCTTAACAAATATGGCAAACCAAATCAATTAAAATTAGTCACAAAAGGTATTTTATTATTAAATTATATTAAATAGAGTTTCAATTTATTATTATTTCATCAGTGTCACAGGACATAGTAGTAGTTGTTTGTCTTAATTATTGCTTAGGACAGGAATGGAAAGTAACATATGGCCTTCACACAAAACACAGACAGCAAAAGAAAACCTTCCAACTTACAATCATTGCTCTTCTTTTGTGATCAGCTAAATTTCCACATATAATAAAACATCATCCGGTATAAAGACATTTCCATTTTTCTACCCACTCATTATCACATACTAAATATTGATCAGGTCTTTTTAACAGCGAAATGTTGAGGGCAACATTTGTCAAAAAAGAAGGCAAAGGAAGACGCTAAACTCCTGTCCTCCTTTATGCTATCACTAACTTCTCCTACATTTAAAACTGTGATGGACCCTTGTCATAGACTCTCACAAAATTACAAACTTCCAAAACCATTCCTATATAAAAGGTCATAAGCTTTTCCTTTTTGAAGTCTATTAGCGACTTCTGTATTGATTCATTATATCAGCCAAAAAGCACTTCATTCATCTGCAATTTGTTTATAATGTCTGCATATTTAAAAGAAAAAGTTCAATACTGTCAAAACATCATTGAATAGAAACAGCCATTATAAGACCTAACAAGTGACAGTAGCCACTGCATAATCACACTGTTGCTCTACTGAGCTACACTGACTTCAAGTGTGCTTTTGGTTTAAAGAAGCACGCTGCAAGGGCACCATTAGGGTGAATCCCTATTAAGCCTCTGGAGGATAACTGCATTATCAAGACTGGAAGCTGTCTCTATTCATTAGCTCTACAAGACCTTCTCCTAACAAAGCATTTGCTACTCACAGAATTACTGTGAACCATAACAAACAATGCCTTCGGTGAATTCTCCTTCTAAAGAGATTTTTTAAACTTTTTTTACTGGCACATTCTGCTAATAGCAGGTTTTTCCTTAATTGTACTTATTGGAATATTATTTAACTAAGTTCAGTGGTAGTAAAACTCAACTGAAAATTTTGTAGTCATTTGGTATACTTAAATGATCATTAAAAAAAACAACATATTCCACTGTTCAAGTGCTTTGAGCAAGCACAGCTAATTTAAAATCCCCACATCATTTTGGGCCAACCAATGCTGTCTTCAGAGCCAATCTTCATTCTAAAATTAATGATCATACTTCCTGACCTTCCTTAGCTAAGACAGGAGAATAATTAATGCAGAAAATGCAGTAAAAAAAAACATACCTGAAGGCCAGGGCTGCCTCTACCATTTAGGCAAACTAGGTGGTCATCAAGGGCAGCAAAATTGGATGTGGGGGTGAGGTGGGAGATAGCTTTATTTTTTTAAACAATACAGACCTACAGACGCTCGGACTAAATAAGTCTGATTATACTGCTTCATATTATTTATGCATAGGAGTGTAGGACTCTAATCAAGGACTTAAACCACCTACACCTGAACACCAGCAAAACCACGGAGCTGATGGTGGATTTTAGGAGGCCCAGGCCCCTCATGGACCCCGTGATTATCAGAGGTAACTGTGTGCAGATGGTGCAGACCTATAAATACCTGGGAGTGCAGCTGGATGATAACTGGACTGGACTGCCAATACTGATGCTCTGTGCAAGAGAGGACAGAGCCGACTATACTTCCTTAGAAGGCTGGCATCTTTCAACATCTGCAATAAGATGCTGCTGATGTTCTATCAGACGGTTGTGGCGAGCGCCCTCTTCTACGCAGTGGTGTGCTGGGGAGGCAGCATAAAGAAGAGAGACGCCTCACGCCTGGACAAACTGGTGAGGAAGGCAGGCTCTATTGTAGGCACGGAGCTGGACAGTTTGACATCCGTGGCAGAGCGACGGGCACTGAGCAGACTCCTGTCAATTATGGAGAATCCACTGCATCCACTGAACAGTATCATCTCCAGACAGAGGAGCAGCTTCAGCGACAGACTGTTGTCAATGTCCTGCTCCACTGACAGACTGAGGAGATCGTTCCTCCCCCACACTATGCGACTCTTCAGTTCTACCTTGGGGGGTAAACGATAATATTATACAAAGTTACTGTCCGTTATACCTGCCTCGCACTCTTCACCTTGCACTTTTTAACTTGCACTGTGTTTTTATCACCCTTTAATTAATATGGTTTTTATCAGTATGCCACTGCTGGAGTATGTGAATTTCCCCTTGGGGATTAATAAAGTATCTATCTATCTATCTATCTATCTATCTATCTATCTATCTATCTATCTATCTATCTATCTATCTATCTATTTTCACGCACTAGCAATGTTTGGTCTTAATGTCTGATGACCTACACAATCTAACAATAATGATATTAATAATCCTCATATTAATAATCCTCAAACTGACTCAAACATGGCAAAATAAAATGAAATGATCAAAACGGCAACAGGACTGCAGCTCTTAAATACTTTGCTGATTTAATTTAAACTATAATCATTTCCCAAATGGGCTTACATTAAATCTTGTGTTAAAACTTTGAAAATATCATTCTCTGTTGTTCACCACCATCTATAAGATTTGATTCTGGTACACTAGAACAGTTCTCCATCATCCATCTCTTGCTGGAAAAAACTTTGTGAGGTTGTGCATTGATTGATTAGTTATATTACATACTGTACATGAGAATGAAGTAAATAGGAATAATGTGTAAACATTCCTATTTAATGATAATCATTATACTTCAATTTCATTGCATCTTGTGATATTGTCAGTTTTAAATGAAATGTTCAGTATATCATATGGAGTTGCCTTCATAAGACTATAACTAAAATGATACCGTCATTGTAAAGTACATGGTTGGCTAGAGGTTTAAATAAAACACTATACAATTAATAATTGTGGTATAAGTGATAATAAGATTGTGTGATTTTTTTTCCTTTATAAAAACATTAAATGCAATAAAAATATAGCCCAGTTCCTACTTTGTTTTCTGAAATGGCACCTCTCAAGAGCATATTTGGGTGCGTTTGTATACTCTACAACAGGAAAAAGTATAGCTTCAATGTTGTTTGTGAATTCTTTACAGTACACCCTTGTTTCAGGCATAAACTATTCCCATTAGTTATTTTAGATTATCTAAAGGTGCTACTGCATTTTGTATTCCTCTAGGAACAAACTAAGGTTTGCTTTATACCCTGGATAGCTACAACAAAAAACATATTAGTCTCAAGTTAAATTCCAGTAAGGAATACAAAGTGAAAACTAAAGTGATGAGTGAGATTTATGACGTGGAGAGTAAAAAGTGAGAAGTGGGGAGCAAAGGTGGCAAATGAGAAATAATGAAAGAATGGTGACAAATAATAGGTGTCAAAAAGAGAGTGAGAAAGACACAAATGAAACAAGACAGACAAAGGTTAAAATATACGAATCCTGATCTATCATAAAAAGAATCATTTCTCAAAATGAAATTTGAGCAAAATCTTATTAAAACGATTTAAAAATATTTCATATATGAATGGAGATAGATAGATAGATAGATAGATAGATAGATAGATAGATAGATAGATAGATAGATAGATAGATAGATAGATAGAACATTATCATTTCCTTATGAGAATCACAAATAAATATGTCTCAACTTTAGGAAAGAATGCGAAAAAATATATAAGGACTGATGCATGACAAATGGTAATGCTAATGCCTGATGTCTGAAGAAATGAAAAATGATAATGTATTATCATGGACATTGTAATGGAAAAGTTAATTGAGCATAACTCTGCCCCTACAATTTGAAAATGATACTTAAATAGCTGATTTGTACATATTAATAAGTGACACACACATATAAATAGGGCTTTTTTCACAAATAAATTATTGCATAAACAAATTTATTTAAAATACATCAGTAACACTTTAGTTTAGGTACTGTAAAATTTACAAAGGTTTCTTTTGGTCTTCTTGACACTTATAAAATATCAGTAGATTGGTTATTCATCTCTGTGCCGTGTGCCATATTGACATGATGGTAAAATGACTTGTTAACATGAAGGACTCGCAGGTCTCATAATACTGTTAATATGTAATCTCAAGAGTAACGTGTCTCAGTTAAGCCACCTCAGACCACTCCAAAGTGACGTTTTGTTAGTAGGTCATATTGCAGAGATGAATAAACTCTTTCCTGATGCTTTGTTAAGTGCTATGAAGATCCAAAGAAGCCTTTGTGAAGGTTTTGTTACATAATGGTAAACGAGTAATAGATGTATTTTTGCAGTACCTAAAATAAATTATTACCAACACAGCCAATGATAAAATTGTTGCTATTTATAGGTGAATATTTTTAAACAATTATTTTTTTATAAATAAATGAATACACATATAAATTTAATTAAATTATTTCCACTAATAAAATTGCCACTGATTTGAATGTTGCTATTTATGGTACAATTGTTAAAAATAGTTTATTATGTCATTTTTGAACATTAATTCGAAGCAGTGGAATTTTATTCTTAGTGTATTATTTCATGTTTGATTTGCATCCTTCTCATATAGTATCTCACCTTTAACATCTTCAATGCCTTGCATGTATTCCGGAGTCTTTTGCTGTATGAAGTACAGGATTTCAATACTGTTTGCCATCCAAAAGACAATAAGCTGTAGATCTGGGACCAAATCTGTTATACTTAGGAGGGACAAAGAAGCAGGATCCTGACTACAAAGCAGAAAAAAATTAAGTATACATTTGTTACCACAAGTAATGACAAAGAAAATGGTAGTATTAAGTCAGCACTAAAGTGTATAAATAGTTTTCTTGGTTTCGCAAAAAAAAACCAAAATACTATTATGGGCAAGTAGATAATTCTGGATCCAGCAAAAGAGACCCAGACCATCACCCTTCCTCCTCCATGTTTGACAGATGGTGTCACACACTGAGGAACCATCCTTTCGTTTACTCAATTGCGTACAATAGCCTTACGTGAACCTTATGAAAAACACAAAAAGAAATGCTATGCTTGAGTGAATGATGTAAACAAATGAAAATCATAACCATCTAATAATGATTACAATATACAGGTATCCTCAGATTTCACAATATTCATACCGAGTACCTGTTTCAATTCCAAAGAATATACTTTCCTGTAAAACTGTGGCCATCAACAAAAGCCAAGTCACTAGGAAAAGCAGGAATGGACAATTGTATATTGAGACGTTCAAGAGTAAGCAGCACCAGTGCACTAATAATATTGATTAAATGATGCCTTTATCCAAGACCACTTACAACATTTCAGATACAATTGGTTACATTTTTTCCTTTTAGGGCACAGGCAGGCAAAGTGTCTTACTCAAGGGCAGTCAATGTCAGTAGCAGGATTTGAATCCACAACCTCAGGGTTTAAAGTCTAAAGCCTTAACCACAATACCACACTGCCTGCCAAGAATATTAGCCCATAGAAGAAAAAACAAAACAATTCTGAGTACAGAAAAGCACTTAGTTTGTCATGCAGGTCTTCTGATACATCCGATTAATTGATTAATTTACTCCCATTGTCTAACAGAATTTCCAGGGTGAAGCTAGGTAACACAACAGCCCAAAAAACATCCTTTTAGGTACACATAGCTTTATCTGTGTGTATCTTTTTTGGCAGTTTGCTATGAAAATCAATCTGCCTTGCTAGTGTGTACCACTAGAAAAGCTTCTTTCACGTTCTACTGGGAAAGATATAATGTTCAGTAATTAGGAGGGTTATATTCTTGAAATGATTCTCCTCTAACCATTTTAGCTGAAGTAGCCGTAAGGGAAATCAGCTGTCTTCTAGTATTGTGTATCCTTTGTAAATAAAAATGTAATTAAGACCTTAAATGCATCGACTAATTGTTTTTATTTAAATTTCTGATTTAAAATGTGATGTCAGTCCTTGGACTGTGAACAAAGGGCCCATCATTAAACCCTCCAAAATAAGCCCTTCATCCCGCCAGTAAGGAATTTATTGCTGGTACACAAATTGAATAAAAAGTATGCATACTGCTGAGATTGCTTTTCTGCCAACTCCTTTGTCTTCTCCTGTAAAAGAAGAAAAGGAAAAATAAATATACTCATTACTATTTAAGCAATGCTATATTCTACCAGAAATTCTCATAGTTTTATAAGCCTTAACATACCTATTGAGTATATTGTCATTAAGAAGGTACATCCAAAAATGTCTTCAATGTTTCAATCTTTAATGTTTTTGAAAGAAATATGTTGCATGTTTTTTAAAGAAAAACAACTGATGAAAACAAAAGATTTACAATGAAAAGAAGGGGCAAACATTTTTATTCTTTGAGTATATTGTTTATCATCAAATTAAAAAGCTTCAATGTGTGGCCTAAATCTTGCAATAAATGTACAGTACAATTTGCCACTGTGTTAACAATTTAGTTTAGGTACTGCAAAAATGTATCCATTACTCATTTTCGGTTATGTATCAAGACATTAACAAAGACTTACATAGAATCAGTAAAGTGGATGTTCATCTTAGTAATATGGTCTACTAAAATATCTTCACTTTGGAGTTTTCAGAGGTAGCTCAAGTGAGACATATTTCTGTTGATATTGCATACTTCAGTGTAAGACCTGTGAATTTCTAGCATTTACCAGCATCTAAAATACCTCACTCCACAGAGATGAAGAACCTATTTACGGATGCTTTATAAGCATAATTAAGACTTTGTTAGTCTTGTTACATACGAGTAAATGGGTGATAGAAGCATGTTTGCAGTACCTAAACTAAAGTGTTACCATCAATGCTTTCTGTTCACTTTGCTTTTTTCCAAACCCATATTTACTACAGTTATACTTTTTGTAACAAAGGGATATCATGAGATATTCTTTGCAATAACATTATTCTTAAATCTACTTAATCCTATTCAGGTTTATAGAAGGCGGGCCCCTATCCTGACAGCCCTGGACCGAGTGCCAGTTCATCATATAAGTACATGTAGATCCTACCCACATAAACACACCCACAGTGGCCAGTTTGTTATCGCCAGCCAGTCTAACTGATAGGCTTTGGGGTTCAGTGGATTCGGAAAGTATTCAGACCCCTTCACTTTCTCCATATTTTATTGTGTTGTAGATTTAAATGGGTATATATACCATTTTTGCCCAATCTACACTCAGTCACCCATAATGACAAAGTAAAAACAGATCATCAGAAAGGTTTGCAAAATTTTTAAAAATCAAAAACTGATATCTTATTTATATAACTATTCAGACCCTTAATTCAGCAGTTTGTAGAAGTCCCTTTGGCAGGATTTTCAGCTTTGAGTCTTCTTGGATAAGTCATTACTAGCTTTCCACACCTGCATTTGGGCAGGTTCTCCCATTTTTTCCGGCAGATCCTCTCAAGCTCCTTTACATTGGATAGGAGGCGTCTGTAAAGTTCTATGGAGTTTATGTCTGGGTTTCTGCTGAGCCACTCAAGGACAGTAAGAGACTTGTCAGGTCATTCTCTCGTTGAAAGGTGAACTGTCACCTCAGTCTGAGGTTGCATGTACTCTGGAGCACATTTTCTTCAAGGACCTCTCTGTATTAGGTTGCATTCATCCTTCCCTCAGTTCTCAGCAGAAGACTTCTGAAGCTCTGTTAGGGTGACCATTGAGTTCTTGGCCATCTACCTAACCAAGGCCCTGCTTGACCAGTAATTCAGTTTGGTCAGATGGCCAATTCTATGAGCAGTCCTGGTGTTCCCAAACTTCTTCCATTTCACAATCATTGAGGCCACTGTGCTCATGGGAACACTAAAAGCTTAAGAAATGTCTTTATACCCTTTCCCTGATCTATGACTCACCAATATTTGATCACTGGGGTCTACAGAGAGTTCCTTGTCATAGTTGGATCCAGTCAAGTTCCCGACACATTTCAAGGAAACTGACGCAAATAGGAAGGACCCGAGTACAATCGAGAGTGCCACAGCAAAACGTCTGAATGCATATATAAAGGAAATACATTAGTTTATTATTTTTTATACATTTGCAAACCTTTCTAAAAACATGTTTTCACTTTGTCATTATGAGCAATTGAGTGTAGATGGATGACCAAAAATAACAAATTTATCCATTTAAAATTAAATCTACAACTCAATAAATTGAACAGAAAGTGAAGGGGTCTGAATCCTTTCTAAATTCACTGTAAATACACATTTTAAGACCACTTGATTGATTGCTTAAAGACTACATATGAACATAAGACACACAAATGCAGATTGTCACTTTAAACTTAATAAACTACTTCTAAATACACAAAGTATTATCTCTCAATTATAAAAGAAAATCTTGAGATGAGACGAGACTATTGCCAAGGGATTTTTTTCAAGTCCTGCCCTCCTCTCAACCATTCACAATTAAGGGACCATGCCCACGGTCCTCTCACTTCTCATTCGTGTGAATGCTTTTGTCAGACACAGTTCCTGCACTCTCAGCTCTTATAAATTTTTACATTTTCCTTACTTTAAGTTCCCAATAAAAGAAGACTTATTATGTTCAAATCTTATTGAAGAATTTCATCCCAAAGGATTATCAACAGAAGAAATGAGTACACGGGCAATCCTATCACAGAGAAATGATGAACTCAAACGAATTAATGCGAAAATTGTTGATCGGTTACACGGCAAATTGGTTAAATGAGTATCAATAGACTATGCTGAAGCAGTTGGTGGTGGTGTTGCAGAAGACGAAAACATCAACTTACAATATCCTGTAGAATACCTACAACCATTAACACCGTCTGGTCTTCCACTGGCTGAATTACTGTTGAAAGAAGGATGTCTCGTAATGTTATTGCATAATCTATGTCTGAGTGATGGGCTATGCAATTGGACAAGATTAGTTGTTTTCAAAATTGGTCAAACAATTCTGACATGTCAAATTTTAACAGGTGACAAGAAAGGTAATGTAGTACATTTTCCGGATAACATTAGACACCAAAGGAGATATCGATATGCCATTCATATTAAAATGTTTACAGTTTCCCGTTAGAATAGCTTTTGCTATGACAATTAACAAATCACAAGGACAAACATTCGAAAATGTCGGTTAATTTATTAGACAGAAAGAAATGATATTCACTCACGGTTAGTTATACATATATAGTTGTCACAATGTAACTCCAGACATGGAATCAAAATTCAATGCGATATTGACGAAAAGTTAATTCCAAATATTGTTTTTACTGAAGTTTTACAGTAAAAGTGTACGTTTAAAAAGTATTTGCGTGTTAATTTCAAAACCAAACAGAACGAAAAAATATAACGCTACAAATACCTCTAACGCAACTTGAAACATAGTTTTCTTTCAATTTATTACGTTTTACTATTTTTTACTATGGTTAATTATTTGATGTACTGTAAAATAGTTACGTCTATTATGCATATGTAACAATTCCCATGAAAATAACAATCTGTTTAAATTGTACATCCATTTCCCCATACGCAAGCAGCAGAGCCGTGAAGTGGCTAGCACATAGCACCCACACGGGGGTTAGCGAGCAGGGGGCAAAGCCCCCTAGTTATTTATATGTTAGGGATACACATGAACTTCACACAAATAGTGTTCAAAATTGCAGGACTGCTAAATAGAATTTTTTCTGTTCTGTTCTATTGTATTAAACAATATTTAAACCACTTATAGGGCAAAATTAAAATCAGAAAATCTATGCAGGCTCACAGTTTGGTTTAAATTTATATAATTAAAAATATACTATTTTAAATTTCACTATTACTACTATTATTATTATTATTATTATTATTAGTCTAAAAACCCTTTTTCTTAAAGTTTCAGATTCTCCTATCTGAAAAATACAAACTGGATTATTCCTGCATTTTTCTATTGTTTTCATCACAAACTCAAATTTGCTTGCATATTCATTTGATAACTCAATAAATGGGACCTGGACTGCAGAAAGAATGTGCCTAAGTTTCAGTTATGTTTTTTAAATTAACAAGACTTGCACAAAGAAAGGATAAACTGCTACTCAGCAGAAAAAAAAAACACTGTGTCCAAAATTAAATTGCAAATAGTGTTATACATCATTTTCTCCGGAATTTGTGACACCCTGCATTAATCTTCCTACAAAAGTGTTGCATAAAATGAACATCAATTGATAGCCTGTTATTATCATTGACAGGATCTGAACACACTGTAACCATCACACTGTAACCATGACCTCTGCCATCTTTACTCCAATGCTGCCATTTCTTTATTGCTGGTGCTCACTACTGTATACCATACATATTTGTGTTGTTATGCAGTAGAGATAAGGATAATTTTTGATACAAGCTCTACTTCCTTATAGCAATGTCATATTAACTGACTCATTTAAGAGAAGAACAGATTAAAAAGAAGGATCAGAATGAACTAGCTGTGTTTATAGTTATAATCAAAACTTTCTTGAATTTTAATTTCACAGCTATTTAACAAAGCCTAGTGAGATAAAAGGAATTGTCTGATCATAGGGTAAGCCTATCTGACCTCATTTTTGTGTCGAACTAGAAACTGCAGAATTAGATCTGAGGGCTGGCAGAAAAGGTGAAAAAATTGTTCAGCAAATTTAAGAAAAAAATGAGGAGGCTCATTAGTGCTTATCTTTCTCTCATGTTTCCATTTTTCTAATAGTAAAAAAATAAAGCAGTATATTGCATAAATACTTATTTTGTTAACCTAAATAAATGAAAGGCATTAAATATAAAATCTTAATATTACATTGCAATATATAACGTTACAGTCATATATTTGCAAGGAAAAAGGAACAAGTTGAAATATTATCAGATTAAATAGTAGACATTAGATTTGAAACATTCTACGTCTTTAAATATTATCAGTTTGATTAAATAGTAAATATTAGATTGGCCACATTCCACATGCTTAAATATTATCTCCTTGATTAAGTAGTGGATTTAAATATTCCACATGACAAATTAAGTTGTTTTATAAAACTGCTGTTTGAATTTCAATTCAGTTTTATTAAAAAGAAATCTTGAAGTGTGTAATAAAGTGCAAGCTATTATTATCGGCAGAATGGTATTTATTTAAATAAAAACTACATGATGTAACACATTAAAAGTCAGAAACTGCTTAATAATGAATTGTTAATTTACACAAAGGATTATGGGCACAGTACTGAAATTAAGCTAATTGTCATCTCTATCTAGAGCCAGTGCCTGTGAGTATGGCAATGTGCCTAAATGTGTTCAGGGCCATTTCCAGGGGTGAGTGGAGCCCAGAGTGGGATTGGCTTTGCCTTGGTGTTGTGGTAGGGAGTACGACTGAGGTGATAAAATGGCAACCTAATTGGCCAGCACACTTGTTTCTAATGCTTTCGGTATCTTTAGGTGTATCAGTAGTATCCTTGTCACCAGGATCATGTGTAGTATATGATCCTTGTTTACTACTTTCACTGGCCCGGAAGTGCAGTCAGCCTGCATAGTATGATGAGTCACACCTATGGTAGCTCATTCTCTGTGTTAATATCTGAAACATTAAACCTTAAAAAAGCACCCATTTAGTGCCACATCCCTCTTCTGTGTTCATTATTTTTTTACAATTTGCGCACATTCAAATAATTTGTCCCTATGTTTCTGTACACCAGTTTTTCCAAGCTAGTTTAGTTATATCACAGTCCACAATAACTTTTAGCTTGTAACAAAAGACATACTTGGGATGGAATGGACATGCCTCCAGTTTTTAAATAATGTATCAGCTCTCCTGATAATTTTAGATTTCATCATGAGTAAAAAGGAGTTTTGTGTGTGACTTTATTAAAATATTTACTCCTGTATATATTTGTACATGTATGCTTATGTTGAGTCGTTGGGCGCTTACAGCAGCACAGAGGCTCTAAGCAGCCAGGTGCGTTGTGCTTTTCTTGAAGGTGGCTCTGACTGTGCCCAGGGATAAAAAGCATCCTGTCTTGTAGTGATTATTGCCTTGACTCTTTAATCGAAAGATGAGTTCAAAAATGAACTGAGAGATCAGTTTTGCACTAGAGTGAAAATAAATACAGCTCACACATTAGAGATGTTTTTCTTCATTACTAAATCCTATCATAAGAAAAATGAGGCGCTTCTGACAAATAAAGACTGACCAAGAAAGGGAAAAAAATTATTTTTTTTTCTTTCTGTTATAGCACAAGAAATGACTGAAACACAGAGAAAACATGTTAGGGTCTTTCTCGCAAATCTCTTTATAAGCTTCAACTGGTCCAGAATTCAGCTGCCCACATCATTACTAGAACCCACTCTATCCACCATATCACTCCTGTTTTGCAGCACCTTCATTGGCTTCCAGTTCAGTTCCGAATTCAATTCAAAATTCTCCTACTAACTTTTAAGGCTATCCACAACCTTGCCCCTCCATATGTGTCTGACCTCCTCCATGTTGCCATTCCCTCCCGTACCCTTAGATCCTCTTCCTCCATCCACTTGACTGTCCCTTTCGTCTGTCTTACCACCATGGGGTGCACAGCATTCAGTTGCTCTGCTCCCCAGCTTTGGAACTCACTACCATCTGAGCTTAGAAATATTAAATCATTTTCACTTTTCAAATTTAAACTTAAAACTCATTTGTTTAAGACTGCTTTTTTTACAATTGCTCTGTCTGATTTTAACTTTTGTATAATCTGTGTTTTGTCTATTGTTCTGTGTTCTTGAGTGTTTAGAAAGGCGCCTACAAATAAATAAAATGTATTATTATTATTATTACCACAAAAAATCATTTGAAATTAATTTTCACACTTGTTTAATATATGGAAAATGTAGTAAAATGTTATTATTAATTTCCAAATTTGGTAAATCTCTCTGTGCTGTTGCGACTACCTTAGCAGTTCAGCCATTTATCAACCCTTAGTTCTCCTATTAGATTTTGAACTACTCTGGCTTTACTACAGTCAGTGAAACTGCAGAGTAATGAAGGTAATCAAGCAAACACTGAACACGCTGTGATTGAAAAGTTTAGGGGCTGACTGTATCACCCTAGCGAGATGCAAAATGTTGCAGTATAACTGACTATCCATCCGTTTGCTATTCAAACCTTCTGACATTGTGACTGGACTTGCATTAAAAACCCAATCTCCAGGGTTGACATTCCTCTATATCTTGAAACGTCTTCCCAGTTATTGAAGATTATCCAGCCACATATCCTCTTTCTCTATTAATTCTGTCTGCAACATCCTCTGCCCACAGAACCAGCACCTTAAAATATTTTCCCACCACGTCTGTCCACCTAAGCCACTGCCTTCCTCTTGATCCTCTTCCTTCCACCGACAGCCGCCATACCTTTCCAATTAGGTCACCCTGTCTAGTATGTACAATGTGGCCAACAACCTCATCCTACTTTATTTTGCCACAATACACCTGACCTCAGTCAATTTGCAGACCTCCCTGTTTTTTTTTCTTAAAGAGATCACCAGCAGCCATCTTAGATTGCAGATTTCTGCTCTGATGAACAGTTTGTTCTCCTTCTTTCTTTTAGCCAAAGCTTGACATTCATACAGCAAGCCTGATTAGGCTACAGTCTTAAACATCTTACACTTAAGTATTCTGGGTAATCATTGATCATTTATAACTGCTTCTGCATCATTTCTTAGTTCACCATGCTGCCCAGATTAATGCTTAAGGATTCACAATTAAATAACAGAAACTGAAATAATAGAAAGCAATTGTGTTTTGAAGCAGAGGCGGCCTTTGGGGGTGGCGACTAGGGCAATCGCCCCAGGCCCCGCGCCTGAGGGGGGCCCCGCGATAAGAGATTCTTTTGTCACCGTCAGCTCATCATACAAATGCGGGGCCTCTGCAAGACATTCAAAGCCATTATAGACTGAGATACAGTACATGGTGGATTTCTTCTAATTCCTGTGACGGTTGCAAGCGCAGAAAGAAGCTTTTCAAAGTTGAAACTTAACAAAAATTATCTACGATCAATAATGTCGCAAAACAGACTGTGCAGTTTAGCTATTTTGTCAATCGAAAAGGAATTTGCCTCAAGATTGGACTACGAGGATCTTATCAACGATTTTGCTCAGCGAAAAGCCAGAAAAGTGGACTTCCGTCTGTGACTGTCAAAGCAGCTGTTTGGTAAGTGTTCGTATTATTACAAGTGTTCTGGTTCTCCGTAATTAAATAAATTTGCTGACAAGAACAGGTTCGGCAGAAACGACTGTTATCTAGTTTGTTAATTTTGCATGCAAAATGTTTCTGAATCATTAATTAAGTTGGTTAAAGGCCACTAAACCAATATAAGAACAATTACAATACGTAATGTAATCAAACGGCCAATAGTACCTACATAAGGCACCATGTTTTTTAACAATAATAAGGCGTACAGCATTAGAGGCAGACAAGCCCGCGAGTGTGGTGGTACGGCCTACACTTATGGCTCTTGGCCCCGCATATGACACTCGCCCAAGGCCCCGCGTACTCCTAAGGCCGCCTCTGTTTGAAGGAAGTTCCATTTAATTCCCTTACCATTTAATTTCAGCAGTTAAATGATCTGCTGTTAAACTGAGCAAAACAACAGCATTTTAAAAATGCTAAGATTTTAAATTCAATGTTAGAAAACTTGAATATTTTGCTTTCTTACACACTGATGACTGAATATGTTTAAAGCCTACTCAGAGATATATTAAAATATTTTTTTCTTATACCCAGATGACAGAAATTGAGAATAATCAGACTCTATCCCAGTACCACTGGGCCAAGGTGGACACGGATCCTGGAGACAGCAGCAACCCACAGCTGGGCTAACATATTCACAAACCTATAGAGCAAATTTGGAATCCTCTTATCACACATGACTTTGGGGAGGAAAATTAGTGTGCCTGTAGAAAAACCCAACAAGACATAGAGAGAAAGACTGAGTGTAGGATTTGAACCCATTACACTGGATTTTTGGGGCAGCAATGCTAGCCACTTCATTATGGTGGTACACTTTAGATGACAGAAAGAAATCCATTTGGAAAAGTAAGTTAGCAACCCTTAGACCAACTGTGAAAACCTCTGCATTCACCAGAGTGTTTGAATAATTCATTGAAACACTGCAATATTGTTATAAGGTAAGAATAGCACAAGAAGAAACATAGATTAGATAGCCACTGTGACATCTTTCAGAAGATTAACACTAACCCAGGCTATAGACTGTATCCTTTTCACAATCTTTAGCAGAAGCTTCCCAAAGCTTCCTGCCTCGAAGGCTGTGGCTGAGTGCTTGATGCACAGACAGAGCAGGTAAGCTGGAGTCAATTTGTGGTCATCCCCACCTGGCTCAATAAGAGATATAATTCTCCCGATCAATTCGTCTTCATGGACTTTCTCAAATTCCAGATGCAGCTTCCTTCTCTGAAGGTTTTTACTTTTGTTTAGATTAGTTTTGAAGCCTTTGCGCAATTGCTGTTTTTCTTTAATTACAGCCCCACAGACCTTACAGGCAAAAGGTGCAATTTGATCTACTTCTCCATCTGGCAGCTGGCTCAGTGCTTTCAACCTGGCAAGTGTCTGGGCTGGAAGAGGCTTAGCACTGACTGGATCCTTGTAGAGGAATATATAATGAGCACCAAAGGAGAGCAGGTCACCATGGCGCAAAGGTGTAGTGTGCTCCGCCTTCGAAAAGTTTATTAGAATGCTGGCATGTGGTAGTGGTTCCATTACAAGCCTTTCCTCTACAGTCTGACTGAGTCTTTTCAGCACTTGAATCTTCTTGATTTTGCAGTGCAAAGGCAGTATATCTGGTGAGGAGAGGCATATGTTGGGACGGGCTGATGATGTCTCTTGGCCAACAGTGTGCTGGTCTCGATTTAATAGGTACACTAAGCAGTCCTGCAATTGAACACAGTAAAAAATATTTATAGCAAACTCAACAATAAAAAAATTATTAATATTCAGTTTAGACAAATGCCTTTACTATTCTGTGTTTCAGGAGGATGCAACATATCAAAGCATTCTCAAAACTGCATAATCCAGTTCATAGTTGTGGGCCCCTGAGTGACTTAGCTTCTTAACAGGGGGTTCATCATACTTTAAACAATGCAGTGTGTGCACTTTAATGCACTGCAGTGTTTCCCACTATGATTTCACCAGGAGACTCAATCGCTTCATCGACCCAGAATACCCTGATGGTAGATGTGTTCCTGGTTGTGGTGGCCAGCATTGGTTGCAAGGTGAAACTGGATGGAGTGCCAGTTCAGTGCTGGGCTCATGCACATATAAAACCAATGTAGACTCACCACTCCACCTAACACACACATATCTTTGGGATGGAAACCAGAGTACCTTCAGAAAGTAACACATAGACACGGGGCAACTCTGGAAACTCCACAGACAATGACTAGGTGTGGGATTTAAACCCAATGCTAGCCATTGTGGCACTGTGCAAAAGCTCTGTGTTTGCAATATGCTGACACTTTCTGATCATGTATGGGATTTGTTCCTGACAATGGCACTGACAAATGTGCCACCACGCCACACAAGGGTGTTTATTAATCAGCATCAAACAATAATTCTGGATTGTTTAGAATAAAAGTTCGGTTTTTCTTTCTGCATTCACATTAGGCTGTCTTAAAGAAAGACCGTATCATTTCAAAAGAATGTTGTACTTGACAAAATGGGAGAGAACTCAAAATATGACACTTGTTTGAAAAAGACTGCATGTTAAATTTCATTTCACAACCCAACTCAATTATTTAAAAGGAGGGCTATTAAAATATATAACTAAATATTTGTAATATTTACAATTATGGTGATATTTTTTAAACCAATATTGTCAAATAGTTTTCCAACCAAGAGTAGAATAAAAAATTAAGGTGAAGAATTAAATCTTACACCAAAAATGTGCAAACAGTAGAACACAAGATCCCACAAGGATTTGTACTATATCTGGCTACTTGAATTTCATTTTACAAAAATACACCTGTCAAAATATAGTATAATTACTGCAAAGAACACTGCCTCAGTGGAGAGCAGCACAGAAACACAGGATTTACTCTGTACATTATCAAACTTCTTAATCTAGTGCGGCCATACTATTTAATATCAGTATAGTTTTTCATATTAGACAAAAGAAAACCATAAAACAATGAACATTTAGTAGCTTGGTTACATCTCTCCCACGAGGTCACACAGTACAGTTCTTCTCAGGCTGGTTTCAGGAATAGAAAGCATAAATGAACGCCTGATTCAATGCCTTACTTGTGTTTCTGAATGGATGAGTAGTGATTTCCTCAGACTTAATAAAGAGAAAACAGAAATCTTAGTTTTGGCAAAGATTAAAATAGTTAAGGTCTTTGCAATAAACTTAGCCTTAAAAATCAAGGCAGAAATGAAGAATGTATGTGTAATCATGGACTCTGACATAAACTATAATTCGCACATTAACTAGATACTGCATTCTTTCATTTAAGGCGCTTTGCAAAAGTTAGACCTCTTATAACATTGCAAAATGCTGAGAAATTAACTCATGCTTTTGTTTTTAGTCAAAAAAATAACTGTAATGCACTACTGATGGGACAACCTAAGAAAGACATTAATTGATTGCAGTTAATTTAGAATACAAAAGCAGGAATCTTAACCAGATAAAGAAAATCCAAGCACATCTCACCATTGTTACAGTGGTTACCTGTATCCTTCAGAACTGACTTTAAAGTACTATTAATGGTATGTAAAGCTTTAAATAATCTTGTTCCTTCCTCTATTTTGGAGTGCCTGTCCCCTTAGATCTTCTATTGGTTGTCTGCTTATTATTGCAAGAGCTAAAGCATAAAAGAAGTGCTGAGGCTGCCTTTAGCCACACTTACCAAAAATCTGGAATACTTTACCAATCAATTTATGCAACACTAATATAGGAGAACATTTTAAAAAATCTCCTAAAACCCCACTTTTTAATTTGACCTATTAGTATACTGACCATAGTAGTATTTTAATTCTGCTTTTAATAATTTGGGGTTCCCTGCCTTGTGCCCTGTGTTGGCTGGGATTGGCTCCAGCAGACCCCCGTGACCCTGTGTTCGGATTCAGCGGGTTGGAAAATGGATGGATGGATGCAAATATAACATTTTTCACGGATTTGTAATCTTTACTAATCTCTGCCCTTCTTTGTTTAGTCAGAAGTTTGCTTTTATTTTAATTTTCCTACTTTTTAGGTATTCTGGTATGAGTTCAGACCATAGTGTGTGTGTGTGTGTGTGTGCGTGTGTGTGTGTATCTCTGTATGTGTTGTGATAGACGGCCGGGGACTTTGCCCCACCGGGAGGCCTGGAGAAGCAGGGGACCGGGAGAGGGGCAACTCCTTCCTAGATTGTGTGGGAGCAACAGAACTGGAAGGCTCAACCCTGTGGGGATCCGTGGCCTTCGCCAGGGGGAGCCCGCAGGACTAAGGAGCCTTGGACTGCAGCACTTCCGCCACACCAGGAAGTGCTGCAGGGAGATCATCAGGGAGCACCTGGAGCACATCTGGGTGCATTATAAAAGGGGCCGCCTCACTCCATTCAAGGAGCCGGAGTCGGGTGGAAGGGGACGGAGCTAGCGACAGAAGAGTGGAGGTGGCAGAAGGAAAGTAAAGGACTGAGTAATCGTGTGAGTCTTTGGGCACTGTGGTCGCGCTGTGTTGTAAAGAAGAATAAAAGAGTGCCATTTGGACATCTGGCTGTCTCAGTGTCTGTCTGTATCCAGGCTATCTTTTACAGTGTATATATACAGTATTTAATGAACTTCCGTAAAAAGCCAAATTTCCCCCTGGGGACAAATAAGGTTCAGTCTATCTATGCTTTAGGACAAAGCTTAAAAACAACAAGGAACTACTTAAGCAGAAATATGTTAGGTAGAATGCCCATTGGTGGTGGACAGTCCTTTGGTCTTGGACCCTCAGCAGGTTTTCTGTTTTTCTCCATCTCACCTCTTTTTAAAAATGTTTCTGTCCTCCCTAGCCATCTGACCATAATAGCATCAGACTTATCATTACACACTAGAAAACCATCTATAAAACAGAACTTAAATTTTTTGCTTAATATCTTCTTGTATATAAACATGCCTGAAGAGGACATTAGATAAGCTGATTTGTGTTTTGTACTGAATGATATGAATTAATGTAATTTAATACATTCTTGTTTATCATGGTGCCAGAAAGTGAAAATGTGTTTTAAGTTAACCTGACATGAAAGCAAAAATGTTATTGTAGTCTGTATATGTGACAGTACACATTCTACCACTATTACTCCTACTACAGGGAACACAGCATTTTGGTATTGACAAAAACACACCACGAAATGAAAATAATTAGAACCAAATCAAAGTAATACAAAAAGACAAAAATAATAAGAGAGGCATAAGACAAACCTCACTAAAGCTCCAAAATCACTGTGCAAAACCACTTAACCTGTGCTCCATCATCACCTTCGCTCCGTGTCCAGAACCATCTTATATTGCAGAAATTATGTAATAGTGATTAAAGAATCATAAAGAATCACACACTCACTTAGCAATTATAAATGAAAATCACATCCAAAGGTGACAGATGACAGCCAAACACCAAAAATTATACCAATGCACAATTAAAAGAACACGCATTTGTGGTCTGTTATTTGACAATGGTGAATCACTTTATGTCTCCACTGGTCTCTTATTAATACTTTCATTTTACACAATTTTTTTCCTTTTTTTCTAAAAATGTGACGCTCATGTTTGGTTCAAATGTTTTGTCTTAAATAACTTATTCCATTTAAGATTCAACAACTATCTGCAATACATTTTTAGAAATGAAATTCTTGATTGTTATACCTATCCCATCATAATAGCATTCCCACACAAGACTACCGTGAATATTTCTAATAAGTCATGTCTTTGTCTTACATTCCGCTGGCTGTACCCTTGGAGAAGCAGAAGATGTGGTGAGTGGTAAAGTGAGTGTCGGACACCTCCACTCTCCCTCTCTTCTTTTTTTCTACTGCAGATAGAGCCCTCTTTCCCATATCTTCCTCGTAGTGGTCCTGGAAGCGTGGAATAATATCGCTTGGGCTCATCCGCAGGGCTGCCCACCAAGTTAAGACTTGTTTCACTCAAACTGCGGCAGAATGTGGTTCCTGATGTCAGAGAGGTTGCTCCCTTTGCCCGATTTCTCTGTAGCTTTCTAGCTTGTGCATTAATGTCTGAAAGAAAAGCAAAATGTAAATATGAAGCACCAAATCACTTTATGTGTTTATGATTCCATGGATGGTATATAACAGTAACTGGGAAGGGTATATATCTTGCAGAAAACAATTTCACTGTTAAATGTAAAATATTATCTCCTATAAAATGGCACTTGGACTGTAAGTTCATCATCATAGAGTGTAAGTTCATTATTTTCAACATATATGTTATTATAACACTGTCTGGCACTGTTTAATATATTTAGCTTGATTCAGTTTGTTTTTGCAAATTAAAATCCATGTTACATACCTTACAAACATGCTTGACTGTTTTTGTCTCAGCAATAGTCCTTGTAAATCAAGCACTTACATGGTTTATTCTCATAAAATAGTTTGGTATTTCAAAATTAAGTAATACTTTCTGGTATTTACCAGTTGAAATGTATGAAGTAAGGAATGATGGATGATTTACTTCTTTATTATCAGGTATTGTCATGTGTGTACACTGGGCTCTGTCCATTCACCACTCTCTATACATGCTGCTTACCCCTTGTCCAAGTGACTAAAAAAAGCATAAGGGACAAGCAAGTTACCAAAAACTAGGTTGGCAGTTTAAACTCAGACAAAGGTGTTTAAGGGACTGGCACATTCACAAACAAGCAGGGTATTCTCATGATGGAATTCTTGCATTTCTAGTGTTGCCAAGCAGCATGACAAGATGGTAGGGGTTAGGAGCAAGCAGCACATGAGTTAAGAGGTTGTGAACAGTGCCCAGCTGCTACCTGAAAGCAACAGCCCGTCAGTGGAACTTCAGCAATCTGCTTCTTATTTTCCATCTTAAAGACCAACAGTAGCTGACTGTTTCACACCAGGAAAAAAACATGATAGGTCTGCTCTGGCAAAAAGCAATTCTCTTCTTTTATAAAAGTCCTGACATTTAAAATAAACATTTTAAGGAACTGTTATGCCAGTATTGAATTCATAATTTAGAAAAAAGGGTAAATTATACATTTTTGACAGATTTTAGATCCCTTCAAAAATGATCATGTTCATGTTTACTCTGAAAACAAAAATTATTACAAATTTAAGCAATAGTTCTGGAAAATAGTTTGGGACATTGGCACATACAATGATGAGTGTTATAATGAGCATATGCAGTATGTCAAAAAGCATGAACTTCACCCTTAAACCTTATATATATATACTGTATATATATCTTATGTATATATATATATATATATATATATATATATATATATATATATACACATATACATATACATATATATATATACTGTATGTATATATCATATGTATATATATCATACATATTGAAAAACAAGAACTGGATTATAGGAAAATATAATGTGGATTGAGAAAGTATTCAGACCCCTTCACATTCTGCACACTTTATTGTAATAGATAAATTTGCTATTTTTGCTTATCAGTCCACAGTCAGTAACCCATAATGGCAGAGAGAAAACATGTTTTCAGAAAGGTTTAAAATTTATTAAAAATCAAAAACTGAAATCTTTCATTCATACAAGTTTTCTGACTCATAATTCAGTACTTTGTTGAAGCCCCTTTGGTAGCATTTATAGTGGTATCAATTACAGCTAGAAGTCTTCTTGGCAAGTTTCTACAAGCTTTGTGCACCTGCATTTTCCATTCTTCCAAGCATATCCTCACGAGCTCTGTTTGACTGGATGGGAAGTGTCTGTAAACTGCCACCTTTAGGTCCCTCCACAGATGTTCTATGGTATTTAAGTCTGGGATTTGGCTGGGCCACTCAAGGACAGGCAGAGATTTGTCCTGAAGCCCTTTCAGCATTGTCTTGGCTGTATTCTTCAGGTCATTGTTATGCTGAAAGGTGAACCATTGCCCCATTCTGAGGTCACATGCATTCTGGAGCAGGTTTAGTTCAAGAGCCTCTTTGTATTTGGCTGCATTCATCCTTCTCACAATTCTGACCATTCCCCTTGTCCTTGCCACTGAGGAAATCCCCCCAAAGTGCCACCATGACCATCACCATGCTTCACCATAGGGATAGTATTAGAGAGGTGATGAGTAGTGTCTGGTGTTCACCACACATAGTACTCGGAGTTCAAACAGTTGAATTTGTGTCTCATCAGACCATGGGATTTTTTTCCTCATGCTCTATCAGTTCTTTACATGCTGTTTGGCCAACTCCACAAACTTCTGACAGGTTCTCCCATCACAACAGAGGACTTCTGAAGCTTTGTTTGAGTGACCATTGAGTTCTTGGTCATCTACCTGACCAAGGTCTTTCTTGCCCAGTTGCTCAGTTTGGGCAGACAGCTAACTATAGGGAGAGTCCTGGTGGTTCCAAACCTCTCCCATTTCACAATTATTGAGGCCAATGTTCTTCTGGGAACACTCAAAGCTTTACAAATGATTTTATCCCCTTACCACAATTTGATAGCAGAGGTCTACAGAAAGTTCCTGGGACTTCATGGCTTGCTTTTTGTCCTTACATACACAGGTGTGTGCCTTTTTAATGTGTTCGTTTTACCCCAGGTAAACTCCAATCAAGTTCTAGACACATCTCAAGAAGAATTAAAGCAAACAGGATGCACCTGACCATAATTTGGATTGCCACAGCAAAGAGTATGTAAGGGGGGAGTTGGAGTATGAATACTTATAAAAAATGAGAGATTTCAGTTTTTTTTTATTTTTTATGAATTTTTAAACCTTTCTGAAAACATGTTTTCACTTTGTCATTATAAGTCACTGAGTGTAGATGGATGGGCAAAAATGGCAAATTTATTTATTTAAAAATAAATCTGCAACACAGTAAAGTGTGCAGAAGGTGAAGTGGTCTGAAGACTTTCTGAATCGACTGTAGAACATCTCCATATGGCACAAATAGAAATCACGGTACACGAAAGCCATTTAGAGCACCCAGCATATGGTCAAGACGATGATGATGATGGTGGTGATGATGCAGTGCAAATCGAAACCTGAAAAAAATTCCCCCACCTGTGAAGCCAGAGTATGCTGTTGAAACATTAGGGGGCACTAGCATATGCTTGTAGATTGCTGATATTCCAGCGTTTTCATGTTCTGTTTCACTTGGTGGTGTCACTATAAGGTGAGGGAGTTTGAAAGGTCCTATAGTAAGGAAGGGCAATTAGAAGGTTACATTACGATCTAAGAAGATGGCTTAGAATAATTTAACATGATCACTAACAATTTCCACTTCTGTTTACTAATACATATTAACTCAAATTTTACACATCACAACTAAATCATATGAAAAAATACTCTTTCACCACGAAATATAATATTAAACTAAATTTGTTAAGAGAAAGATGCAAAAGAGAAAAAAAGGATGTGATTTCTGCTGGAGCTTAGTTTCTGAGAGTTATAAAGAGCAGTGACGTGCTTGCATTTTGCTCCCATGTCTCTCTTTTTAATAAATTCAAAATATACTTCCTGATACTTCTAGTTATGCATCATTAACACCAGAATTATAAATGTTTCCTGCAGTATAATTTGGAAGGGGTCCCTGAGAACCAGTTGCATACAGATAATCAGGAGTGCAGCCAAAGAAATGGATCATAACAAGCAATAACAGCCTCAGATACACTGGGGCAATTTAGAAATGTGAAAAATTCACTGAGACAAGTAATAAAGACTGGGAAGGAATCTGAATTTTATTACAGCATTTTCTAACCAGCAATATTTTCTCTAAAGACAGCACTACTTAACAGCAGATGAAAAAAAAACAATATGCAATATTTTGTACACTTCATTAATCCCCCAAGGGGAAATTGTCCTTTTGTGCAACCTTTGGAGGTCAGAGTGCAGGGTCAGCCATTGTACAGCACTCTGGAGCTATTTTAAGGTTAAGGGAGTTGCTCAAGGGCCCAACTGAGTAGGATCCTTAATGGCAGTAATGAAATTTGAACCATCAACCTTCCAGATACCAACGCAGATCCTTAGCCTCACAGCCACCACTCTATCTTTAGCCATCAAAACCCTTCAACTGTTCTTCTTTTTAATCCTTTATTTTAAACCTTTGCTCTAGTGCAGTGTTTCTCAACCACAGAGTGAGTCCTGGGCTGCTGCTTGTGGGTCGCAAGGTGCTATTTTTTTTATAAAAGTAGGGTGTTGCAGTGGGTCACGAGTCGGTTGCACACTGGTTTGCTGCTCTAACGATTGTGCTTGGTTCACTAAAGGGGACCCTGCCCCTTGATGGGTCATGAAGACATTACCATTGAAAAAAGGGGGTCACAACACTAGAAAAGTTGAGAAACACTGGTTAGTGTTTATATTTCTACCTAGGTGGCTATTACGTTCACATATGATTTCTACATCACTCTAGATTAACGCATTGGTTAAAAAAATGTTCAAATGTTGTCTACTAGATGTAAGACTATCCCATTAATACATTCTAATGATTAACCTTTTAAATCTCTCATTAGTATCTCTGCTTTTTAATGTCATCACAGTTCGCTCTTCTTCCTCAGGTTGAACATTCAGGGAGCTAAAATAGAAACACTAAAAAAACTGAGAACATCAAGAGCATCAGAGACAGTATTCTACTGTTCGCTGTTTTTGGAAATAAGCTTGTAGCACAAGGACAGGAAAGGGAAAGTCAGGGGGACCACTCTTTCCAAAGATGCCCTTGCTGGGACATATAAAAGTCAACAGTGCAAGAAGGAGGACAGTTCACTTGTCTTATGCAAAGATAGGGGAACTCTACTAGTAAGGCTGCTACAGGACTCACCATACAGACATATTTGTTGATTGTGGACACTCAAAACTGTTATCGATTAATAAGTGTCAGTCTTAAAACAATTCTCTGTAGTCCTGCCTCATAGTTTCCTGAGTACCAGCAGTCACACTAAATAAGTACTATAAATGCACTAGTCCAAGTAAACATAAAAAGATGTCAATATTGGCCAAAATGTTTTCTTTCATTTCCAGCCCTGTGCAGCAGAATTTCTGAATATCCATAGACAGAATAAAAGTAAAAAAAACCCTGCAACAATAAAAGAAAAACTAAAGAAGAAAGTATGTTTCTTGAAGCAAAGAAGAAATCTTTCTGTCATCAATAATTTTTAAGTATTTGTAGAATTAAAAAATGAGCCACACAGAAAAATTATCTGATCTAAAAAGTGGAACCTCCACTGGTTGTTTTTCTTCAGACAAAATCATAAGGTTGCTGGTTCAATTCTTTCTGACTCGACCGTCCATCTAAAAGAGGTTGGCATCAAGAAGAGCGCCGGGCCCTTTGGAAGGGAGCAACCAGCCAACCGAACCCAGAAACAGGCTATTAAACCGTCAAAAAGACAATGTGCAACCGTAACCCACATGATCAGCGACTGTGAAAAAAGTATGTAAACAGTTGTGTTCTGTTCTGATCAAGTATGTTACCTTGGATGAAAGTGTCGGCCAAACACTTTCGTACAATGACAACAATAATAATGAGATGCATCCAAAGCTTACTTTTTCCAATGTGCATCATATATTTTGCATAAAAACAACTTTATAAGGTACCGAGCTTAAACATATATAGTATATTACCACATGCCTGCTGATTGTGTAGCAGATGACAAAGATCCTAGCCACCCGCGTTACAGAAGATCCTCTTTAGTTTAGCCGATTAGCTCACTAGTATCTGGTCTGCAGCCAGGCTAACAGTATGAAGGTTGGGGCTGAGCTGTGAAGACACTAAGGGCCAGTCCAATCTATATTACAACATGTAGTTTACAGACGTTTATTACTCATTGAAAGTATATAATATCAATTTTCCTTACTAGTGCTCTCTTGAGAACTTATGGACAATTTAAAATTCTCATACAAACTTGTTATTTTGAGTATTGACTATTGATTAAAACAGGGTTTTACTTGTACGATATGGTAAACCAATTCTGCAGTGCTCATACTGTGTATTGCATTTACGCAGTCCTAAACATTTAATCATTAGATATTGGATAGAAAGTAAAAGGAAATGTGTTCTAAGACAGGCTTTGTTCTGTGTATTTATGGATAATCATTTTGGTGGATCTAGGGTTACTTGCAAGCTACACTTAAATGAGGATGACACAAAGACACCTAAAACATAGATGCGCAAAATAAACCTAAACTAAAAACTCGTTCATCTGCTCGCCTTTTCTTCCAGACTTCAAAAACCAGTCTGGCAACCTGTGTATTTGAACCTCTCCCAGGCACCTGGCTGTTGACAGCTAACCAGATGCATCCATTAATTATACATTTAAGTGCTTGCTGGAAATTTTGTGGGGTTTTAATTAACATTGACTCATTTAAATACTTCGATCTGCACTGTGTGGCTGTCAGAAAGATTGATGTTAAAGCCACTACCTCCTAATCCCAGTGAGACAGACATATTGCTAACCTCACAGAAAATTTTTTCTTAAAAGTCGCCAATGGGATACTTCAGTTATATGTCAAAATGGAAACTGTAGTGTAGTGTTTACAGCAGCACTACTGTACATTTATATTCTTTCCTTGATTGGCGCAGATTTTGCAAATTTACCCTGTGTTCATGTCACCCAAAATCTCCAGTTATTCAAACGTGTCCAAATATGAGTGAGTGTGTCCTCTGATATCCTGTACTGGATTGGCTCCTGTGTTGGACTTAAGGCTACTGGGTTAGTTTCTCACTCACTCTAATACTAAAAGTGAAAAATCGAGCTCAGTAAAAGAATGGATAGATGAAACAAAGCATTTCATGGTCTTTTTTATAAGTTACTTACCCCTTCTAGTTTGTAGTGATGGCTGAGAAAAAATTTTAATCTCATGCAGAATGAACATAACAATGTTTCTGAGCCAATGGAGTGTAATGGTGGACAATAACAAGTAATGAAGACGTTTGAGGACTGGATTCTTCACCAATGAATGAGGGGAAGAGTTGGGTCTTCAATTCAGAAGTGTGATTCTATGTGGTCTAAGAGGTGTCCTGTTTTTAGACAAATTTCGTATTCAGGAGTTATTTATTTAAAAACTAGGGGGCTTTGCCCCCTGCTCACTTCACTCGCCAACCCCCCAGCCTGTGCTACACGCTAGCCTCTTTGTGGTTCTGTTGCTCGCATATGGGGATGCGGATGTACAATTTAAACAGATTTTTATTTTCATGGGAATTGTTACAAATGCATCAATGCAACGTATAACAGCCCGTGAATGAATTTCATTTCTTCCTCTTTAATAAATAAAATGACTTTTTCAAATGATTGGCTCTGAGATTTGTTAATTGTCTTTGTAAAAGTTATTCTAACCGGAAACTGTTAACGTTTTAATATGAATGACTTATCAAGATTTCCTTTGTTGTCTAATGCTATCCGTGGAAGATGTGCTACATTACCTTTCTTGGATACATCCTTCATTCTACAGTAATACATGCATTGTAAGACCGAACGTTGTTAACGGTTGTATACAGTTGTGATGGACGACCGGCTATGGACTCCGGTCGCCACCCCCAGGCCGCTAGGAGGAGCCCTCCGGACAGCATGATGGTGCCCCGACTTCCAGCAGGGCCTCATGGACTTTGTAGTTTATACACACAGCCCTGCTGGATACCTTGGGGGCCACCGGGAGTCGCTGTAGGGGGGCTAGTGGGCTCTTGCGTGCCCTATAACCCGGGAGTGCGTCACAGTCACGTGACTGAAGGAAACGACGTGCTCCCAGGATGAAGAAGAGGACTGTTTGCCCTGACCCGGAAGGAAACGGACTTGTGGGTTTGGCCAGGAACCACTTCCGGGTCAGGGGCTATAAAAGGACTCTGGGTGAGCCCAGACATTTGAGCTGAGCTGGGAGGTAGGGTGGCGATGTGTCTGGGCGAGGAGGATTGGTGATTTATAGAGAGAATTGTTATATGAGTAGTGTGGTGTGTGGAGTGCTTTGTGCACAGTTTAATAACAAAATAAATAGTTATTATACTTTCACCTGGTCATCAGAGTGGTACCTGAGGGTTCAAGAGGTGGACAAAGGGCTTTATTGCTACACAGTATATTCTTTGTGATATTGTAAGTTGCTGTTTTCATCTTCCGCACGATCACCACCAACTGTTTCAGCATAGTCTATTGATACACATTTAACCAATTTGCAGTGTAACCGTTTGACATTTTTGGACGCATTTAACCAATTTGATGTGTAACCATTTTGGCGTTAATTCGTTTGACTTCCTCGTTTCTTGGTGCTAGGATTGCACGTGTACTCATTTTTTATGTTGATAACCCTTCATGATGAAATTCTTCAATAAGATTTGGACATAATACGTCTTCTTTAACTGGGAATTTAAAGTGAGGAAAACGTTAAAATTTATAAAAGCTGAGAGCGCAGGAAGTGTGCCTGACAAAAGCATTCACACGAATGAGAGGTGAGGTCTTGTTTGAAAATGTTTGAGAGAAGGGCGTGACTTGAAAAAATCTCAAGGCAAAAGTCTTGTCTCGCAGGACTTGAAAAAATCTCTCTTCCAAAAAGTCTTGTCGCGTCAAAGGATTTTTTTATATAATGGAGAGATATTTTAGAAAAAAATATGTACCTTTTGCCTGCTGTGAGCAAATGACTAGGTGACTTGATATGTGGCTTATGTGATATGAGTAACATGACATTTTTGATATTGTTTGCTGTTCTCTGGCATCTGTCACCACTGGGTACTGTTCTGACACAAACTTTGAGATTACATTTTTTTCTCTTACATCACTACAAATTACATAAGTAAGTAACATATAAAAATACAGTATATATCATTTTTGAGTGGAAAACTCCTTTACCTGTTGTCATAATAAACAATAAAGGCAAACAGCCTGACTTACAATAATAAATATTAAATATCTGAGAATGTTTCCTGGCTGCCTCAACAGTATGACCAGAACCCAACACAACCTCTCCGGGCTAGGAGGGGATAACAGATATATCCTCATTTGAGAGAAAGGCAGAGAGAGCAAGCAAAATGAAAGTACCTTGGTGGTTAGGCCTTTTTAAATGACACTCGTTGTTCAGGAGTGTAGCTACTCCTGGTTGTTCTACGTATGACTGTAGGCTATCAGATAGGTTGTTATAATTGTATAGATTGTTCCACCCACAATATCTAATAAACTGAACCCTTCCTCACTAACACTGACACTCAGCTTTTTGTTCAGACTCCTGTTCTCTCTATGTAATACGACTGCATCATCCTGCTTGAATGGCTCCATTGCCACTATTCTGTGACTGAGAATCATCCAGCATACTGCTGCCCACCTACTCATTTGCTTCACTCTTTTCACACTCTCCCCACTGCTGTTGGTATACAGTTTAAACCTTTGCCCTAACCTGCAGTTCCACTCCTCATTTCTTCTGGTCTTTCTTGCTTTGTCCATTCTTCTTCATCACCTTCCTTCTGTTCTGGCCTGCTTCCTTACTGTTCTCATGAAACAGGAGCAACAATACTTTGTTCATCTTTAATCAAGTCAATGACATGTTCTGTAAAAGTTTATTACCAATTACCTTTTCCCAATGGAGTTCATACAGTTAATAGCCCACATATTCTGCTGCCCTGAAAACTTTCTACTTTACATTTAAATTTTAAAAGGGAACTAGAAAATGTGGAAAATGTAATGGCATTCAATTTAAACAAAGAGACTGGCAAAATTAAACAGTTTAAATTAAAATTAATGTAGTCTCAGTAGTTCATTTCTTGGTAGAGTTTAACAATGCCCTTAATATAATATTTCATTTCTTTCAATGTATGCATTTAAGCAAAGTAAAAATGTTACGTATAATTTTTATGTACCATTCTTCTTACAAGTCTACAGCACTTTGGATCCTATATCATTCCTATATGTGTCATCTTTTGTTTCTCATTAAATTATTACATTTTATAACACTTTTTACAGCCTTACAAAAAGACAAAAAATCTTGCTAAAATACATGCTGTAGGTGAGGATAAAAGAATGTTTAATTAAATGGAAGAATGTACTTTCAGAATTCCTTAAAAATTCACAAGAAATGGGGAAAAGCAAATTATAGGAATGTCACCACTAGAAAAGATGAAGCATACAGAATTGCTTCAGTCACAATGTTTTCCAAAGAAAGGTTATTTCATTACAGGTTTAGAAGCAGGCTCAGCATGCTAAATAAGGCAAGACATGTTTTCAAAAAGTCAGGCTTAGTTCTGCTTCAAGTGAATTATATAGGATTAAGCATGTACCTGCACTTCCTTTGGGGTTCTGTTTTCAAACCGTATTGTAAAACAAATGATATGTTTTCAACAAAATGTTCAAGGTCATTGAGTACAGAAAACAGCAAATATCAAAAACAAACACTAAAGATAAAAAAATTACATTTAGATGAAAAATAATCAGAGATTACAAATATGTATTTAAAATAAATGTATGTCCTCAGAAAGACCTGGGGACCCGGGTTCGCTTCCCGGGTCCTCCCTGCGTGGAGTTTGCATGTTCTCCCCGTGTCTGCGTGGGTTTCCTCCGGGCGCTCCGGTTTCCTCCCACAGTCCTAAGACATGCAGGTTAGGTGGATTGGCGATTCTAAATTGTCCCTAGTGTGTGCTTGGTGTGTGGGTGTGTTTGTGTGTGTCCTGCGGTGGGTTGGCACCCTGCCGGGATTGGTTCCTGCCTTGTGCCCTGTGTTGGCTGGGATTGGCTTCAGCAGACCCCCGTGACCCTGTGTTCAGATTCAGCGGGTTGGGAAATGGATGGATGGATGTCCTCAGAACTTCATATAGCAAAGCTTGCCTTCTAAAATTTAAGTGTTACAACAAATACAAATACAAGCTTTCATTTGAATTGTTTTAAGACAGATTACTTGTTTCTAGTATGTTTCACTTTATTTTTTTCATTATTTGACAGAAGTTGTAAAACATGGGACAAAGCTATGAACCCCAGAGTAGAACATACAGAAATGAGGTTGCTAAAATAGAAGTGAGGCGTGTGTGCCTGTTCTTGTGTGCTCCCATTCTTAGACTGGTGAGTTCTCCACAGAATGTTGTTTTCCTGCACCTATTTATACTGAGGAAGACGTTGGTGACTTTATCACGAATAAGTGGCCCTTGGAAAATGCATGCGCTTAAGGACATCATGAATAACATGCTGGTGGAAGTAAGGTAGGCTGGCATTCTGTCTATGCGCCACTGTCACAAAGGTGTGCTTGTGGTAACTGTCAATATTGCCTATGTTATGGGACGGTGTGAAGTAAAAGTAAAAAGTAACTAATCTCATCTACTTTATATAGGGTAAACTTTGCCAAGTCATGTAATTTCTACCCCACTTAATCCAGACAAAGATTGCAGAGGTACTGGAGCCTATCAGCTAGCAGAGGCCGTAGAGCAGAAATAAGCCCTGGACAGAGTAGCATCACAGGGAGAACACACATACACAAACATGAACCACACACTATGGACAATTTAGCATTGACAATTCACCTAATAAGCATGTCTTTGGACAATATGAGGAAAACAGAACACCCAGAGGAAACACACAGACACAGAGAGAACATGCAAAGTTAACGCAGAGAGGACCCGGGATGCAAACCCTGGTCTCCTTACTGCAAGGCAGCAGTACTACTACTGGTGAATCTTGCCCTAAGGCAAAAATTTAGTTTTCCAGCATGAACATAACGCTCCTCATGCATAACAGCCAGGTATAAACAATCTCTGAAAATGCTCCCCGTTATTAATCCATAAATATGTTTTTGGCCAAAATAACACACTACGGTTGTGTCTTATGCCCAGAGCTGTCGTCTAGAATGGGTCCTACCAATATTTGTGGCGTGAAATATAATAACTTTTCTGCTTACATATCACATTACTATATGCCAATGCTTATTTATTGTTTTATTAATGTATTGTTTTCAGGTATTTACTAATTGTAACTATCCATCTATGCATCCGTTTCTAAACACACTTTATCCTGAGCAAGGTGGTGGGGAAGAATAACCATGCGCCTAAAATATATGCATTGCAATTTTCTCATAAATATTGTATATTTTTATTTAATAATGGAAAAAGTGTGTAGTGTAGGTTGTAGAGTTGTAAGAGTTCATGTCTTCATCTCACAGTACTAGTCCTCAAATTCTACTTAACAGATAAAGGAGAAATTATGCCTAAATTTTGGCAATAAAATAAAAGTGGATTCAGCCATATTTTATATTTGCACTTTTAGTATATTTTGCACAAGACTTCTTTGAAATTTGCATTTGCAGTTAAACTGTAATACTGTTTTCATGCAACTAGGCAGAAGAGATAATACCATGTGTCACACACGTGCGCATGGGAGGCAGCTAAAGGGCTTGAGTGACGGCAGTTCTGAGGCATGCCGGGATGTGGCAGAGTGCACTGACTCTTTTTTTCCCTTACCTGTAGACCAGTTCCGGGAGATTCCATCTGGCTCTCTTGACGTCACTTCCGGGACCGAACCAATGGAAGAAGACCTTACCGGCTCCGGCCCCTGTGATGTCACTTCCGGGCTTGAACCAATGGCTGAAGAACATGAGCCAGATCCCTATGACCTCACTTCCTGTCTTCCCCTTTAAAGTCTACACCTTTTCCCTATTTGTCAGTCTTGTTCTGGACTCCGTTGTATGCACATCAGTGCTCTTTATTGATAAAAAAAACGACTTTGCAGCCAGGATACCAGATTATACGGGTGGCTGCCCCAAACCTTTATCTGTGTATGTCTCATTTTTGTGACACATGTTTAGTACACAAGAATTGCAATATTAGTTACTTGTGTGTGTCTCAGATTAATTTCATAATGTTAAGTCTGGCCATGTGGAACTGAGCACTTTACCGGTAAGAAGACTGTTTGTGTTTGCATGGCCAAATGCTAACCAGAATATAAAATGTGCATGCCAGTATTCAAAAAACAAGACAGCAGTAGAGGAAGACAATGGAGTACAAGTTCAGTAGTATAGAGATGAGTTCAATCTACTAAATGAAGCAAACAATCACACCCTTTTTAAAGTCTTAATACAAAAATGAAAAGTTAATTGCATGGATTACATTATGACATGCAATGCCTTTGTGCTTCTGATCACCTACTGTCTTTTGAAAAGTGATGTCTATTAGAACAGGACAGAGATTTACAAGATCGATCTTAAGACTTTAAGAATCAATACCACATTATTTAAGCAAAAAATAATGATTAATCCTAAAATCAATATTTTTACCCAGGCCTAATGGCAACACCATTTGTGCCTGCGATGCCCCGTTTTGTATACAAATGTAGATAGTAAACCATTCCAAACCTCAATCAGCCATACACATAGTTTGTTGGAATAAATTATATGATTAATTTACTTATTGCCTGTGGTAATCAGCAAGAAATTGATTTGTATAAAATGGCGCTAAACAGGGGCATTCCATTAATTAACAGACATGTTTGAATAAGTTTAGATTAAGCTCTCCCAGTGTGGTATACTGAAGATTAATAAAATCCTCCCAAAAATTCATAAACAAAGAAATAAACAGCTTTTCTTAAAGCATTTATAATTTGGTGAATAGTTAAAAATGTTGTTTTGCTGATTGAAGGCAAGATACTGACTTGCCAGGCCTCAAAATGTGCCTTCCAGAAGACAACTGCATGGAACGTATTTCATCTTGCTCTTGCATGACCCCACAAAGGGCTTTCAACCAGATATGGTGTCACACACACACACACACACACACACACACACACACACACACACACACACACACACACTCCTATGTTATTCAGCAGACGTTTCTGCTCTTAGATCTACCATGTGGGCCATAACCTGTATATGTTGGTTTTTGGCTTCAGTGCTGTTTGCTGCAAGAGCAAAATTTGCTTGTAAATTATAGACATATATAATTTTGTCATCCTGAACCTAATGTATAACGTAGCATAGTACATAAAAAGGTCTCTCTGCAAAAAGCAGAATTACAGGTAAGGTAAAGAAGCGTTTGGTAAAAACTCCAAAGTGGTTGTGTGCCCTGTGCTTCCTGTGTCACATGAAATCTTCGAAACTTGTAATCTCCCATTATCAGAAACTTTTTCGTTGTATCTATTCTTAAGACTCCATTTCTTGTCACGTTCTGAAGACCCACTTGTTCTCTCTGGCTTTTTAATTGCAGTCTTTTTGTGTATGAGTTTCCAGGGCTTCTGCAGTTCGAAGTGATTATACTGTCACTACCACACTGTTTTAAATGAACTTGATGTGATATTATAAGATTCTCTTTAGTTCACTTGGCAATTTGTCCTGTTCTGTTATTTTTTTTACTCTGGCTTGTAGCTCTATTCAATAGCTGGGCTTGTTTTGTATAGTTCTTTATTTACTATTACCGTTCTATAACGTAATCATTTGAATGTATACATATGTTTAAATGTTCTCCATTGTGGAGCTCTATAGATGCACTCTAAAATTAGATTAATTAATTAATTCAGAGGCAGTGGTGCTGTAAGAATTATGTTTCTAGACTTCTCTAGCGCCTTTAACACAATCCAACCTCTGCTCCTTAGGGACAAGCTGACAGAGATGGGAGTAGATTCATACCTGGTGGCATGGATCGTGGACTATCTTAAAGACAGACCTCAGTATGTGCGTCTTGGGAACTGCAGGTCTGACATTGTGGTCAGCAACACAGGAGTGCCACAGGGGACTGTACTTTCTCCGGTCCTGTTCAGCCTATATACATCAGATTTCCAATACAACTCGGAGTCCTGCCACATGCAAAAGTTCGCTGACGACACTGCTATCGTGGGCTGCATCAGGAGTGGGCAGGCTGAGGAGTATAGGGACCTAATCAAGGACTTTGTTAAATGGTGCAACTCAAACCACCTACACCTGAACACCAGCAAAACCAAGGTGCTGATGGTGGATTTTAGGAGGCCCAGACCCCTCATGGACCTCGTGATCATCAGAGGTGACTGTGTGCAGATGGTGCAGACCTATAAATACCTGGGAGTGCAGCTGGATGATAAATTAGACTGGACTGCCAATACTGATTCTCTGTGTAAGAAAGGACAGAGCCGGTTATACTTCCTTAGAAGGCTGGCGTCCTTCAACATCTGCAATAAGATGCTGCAGATGTTCTACCAGACGGTTGTGGCGAGCGCACTCTTCTACGCGGTGGTGTGCTGGGGAGGCAACATTAAGAAGAAGGACGCCTCATGCCTGGACAAACTGGTGAGGAAGGCAGGCTCTATTATTGGCATGGAGCTGGACAGTTTGACATCTGTGGCAGAGCAACGGGCGCTCAGCAGGCTCCTATCAATCATGGAGAATCCACTGCATCCACTAAACAGTGTCATCTCTAGACAGAGGAGCAGCTTCAGCGACAGACTGCTGTCACTGTCCTGCTCCACTGACAGACTGAGAAGATCGTTCCTCCTCCAAACTATGCGACTGTTCAATTCCACCCGAGGGGGTAAACGTTAACATTATACAAAGTTATTGTCTGTTTTTTTTTTACCTGCATTGTAATCAATCTTTAATTTAATATTGTTTTTTTTTTTTGTATCAGTATGCTGCTGCTGGAGTATGTGAATTTCCCCTTGGGATTAATAAAGTATCTATCTATCTATCAAAGTATAAAATATGGACACCTTGCATGCCTTCCCTGTCTCTTAATCCTTAAATGCAGTATCTATGTTTTCAAACTACTGGCAATCAAATATAGCACAAGAAGCACCGTATATATTCTGCATTGGATTATTAAAAGCTGTTAATAATAAATACTGTACATGTTCCCTTGACAGTTTTCAAAAGATTAAAAAAAATGTTAACCATATATGTGCGCAGGAGGCAAGATTTGGGCATTAGAGAATAATCTGTCCTTTTGTTTCAAACTTAAATAAATAGTAATTGAAAATAATTTTAAGGTTTCCTTTATTGTGTGTATTTTATGCTTTGTTCAGGAAGCCACCGCCCTGGATTTGAATCCTACTTCTAGTTGTCGTCTATGCGGAATTTACATGTTCTCCCAGTGTCCATGTGAGATTTTTCCTCTTACATCCCCAAAGTTGTGCCAGTTAGGCTGAATGGTGATTCTAGATGGATCAGTTTCCGTGTAGATTTGTGTTATGTGCAGGCCCTGTGATGGACTGGTGACCTGTTCATTGGTTGCCTTAAACCGATTGTTGCAGAGATTGGATCCAGACCCCTACAACTCTAACTAAATTAAGCAAGAATTCGAATGTTGTAATATTCAATTTGTCATCCTGCCAGCTTGTGAGTTGATTTGTTTATACGAGGGTTGGTGACACTAAAGAACAACGGTTATTATTAACATTTCAGTGCAACACAGTAAACCTACGTGGTTAACAATGATAGTTGATGTTCCTGATGATGCACAGCTACAGGTAGTTGAGAGCATTATGTTCCAAGTACTCCATCAGCTTCCCTAGCTTTAATGCAGCAAATGATATCATCGATGTTGCATGATGGAATCTAAGAACAATGTTCAAAAACTGGCAAAAATACATGCAGCTAAAGAAATGAAAATTTAAAAAATGTGAAGAGCTAGGAATTAGCAAATAAAGATGAAAAATGGATTTGGAAAAGTGACAATTCAGTTGGGAGAGTATATGAACTTTTCAGTGAGCGAGCGAGCGAGTATTTACAGAGAAGGAGTAGCTATTGTGATGTCACCCAAACCAGAGAAAGCACTAACTGACTGGCAACCAGTCACTGAAGTCATCGTCAACATTACATTTTACTCCCAATAAGTTAAAACATATGCTGTGTAAGCATACACTCCCACTGAAGATAACTCAGATGAAGAGAAGGGTCGGCTTCAAGAAGCAATTAATAAAATACCACAATTAATAAAATACCAAAAGTAAGTAAGATAATTACTGGAGACTTCAATGCTGTCCTGCGGTGGGTTGGCACCCTGCCCGGGATTGGCTCCAGCAGACCCCCGTGACCCTGTGTTCGGATTCAGCGGGTTGGATAATGGCTGGATGGATGGACTTCAATGCTAAGGTCTGCCAAGATGACAGATATTTTTAAGAAATAATGGGATACCTTGGGATTGGAACCCAGAACAACAATGGAGAAATATTAATGAGTTCTGTAAAGTTAGCAGTCTTGTCATCACAGGCATGCTTGTCCTACATAACGACATTAATAAAACAACTTGCGTATCACCTGATGAGAATACATGCAATCACATTAACCATCCATATTACTAACCGAGAATGCTAAACCGGATGATGGACGCAGGCACATCCGGCCATGGGCCGTAGCTGCAAAAAGACGTACTGCGCAGGCGCAAAAAGAGTCCGCGAGAGTCGGCTGAGGAGCCGAGAAAGGCGGATAGAAGAGGGCGAGAGAGGCGGATGAGGGGCCGCGAGAGGCGCAGGCGCAAAAAGAGTCCGCGAGAGTCGGAGAAAGGCGGAGAAAAGAGGGCGACAAAGGCGGATGAGGGGCCGCGAGTGGCGGACAAGACCACAGAAAAAGGAGTGAGCACATACAAAAAGGAGAAATGAGGCGCAAAGTCAAACGCAGGAAAAGCACGAAACACATTGCACACGAAACTAGACCCGAAAAAAAAAAGAGGCTCGCGCACAACAGCAAGACACCCCCCCCCCCTACAGGCACCGGACGGGACACACACCAAGAGGGGGATTCAACAAGCCCATGGAACACAAAAAAAAGAACACAAAACCACCCCACAGACCGTACAAGCAAGGGACGGGACACACACAAAGAGGGGGATTCAACAAGACACAGGAACACAAAAAGAAAGAAGACGCTCGCGCGACAACAATCCTCAACCCAACCCACACACACACATCCGTAAGAAGTGACAGCCAAAGCCACATATTCTAAAGTGAACGTCAGCACCTTCACACTAGACAGCATAGGTGTCAGCATTGGTGGATCTCCTTACAATAAAGCACTATTAACCGTTCAACTGCAGAAAAGGAAACATATTAACAGTGACTGCGACCCTCCTTATTACTTATCCATATTTCGCATGCTGAGAAAGAAACAAGTCATGAATACACGGTCATGGGTACAAAACGAAAAGGAAAGGATAACAGGAACAAACACACGAAAACGAAAGAAACAACAAAATAGACGGCTATGCAGCATAGGTGGATCTCATTACAATAAGGCACTATTAACCGTTCAACCGCAGAAAAGGCTCCATATCAACAGTGAGTGCAATACTCCTTATTACTTATCCATATTTCTAAAAGAAAAAATGTCTCGACTCCAAAAACGCAAAGCTCAACTAAAGCTTCTAACTAACGATGTACCTAAAAATAAAAACTTTATGAACTGCATTAGATCCTACAATAGTTCATTTGCTTTTAGTAAATATAAAGGCCACCAAAAGGCAATGGCCCATACTGCTTTCCCATATGTGCACAAATACTGCATCGCATTGGAACAGTGCACCCTGAAACAAATCAACAACGCAAATATGCACAAATCTACATCCTAGATCCACATGACGCAAGCTATCAATCAAAGTGCTGCATCGCAACAGGCACGGATTCAAAACGAAACACCTCCCGTCTCAGACATACATTAACGGCAAGGAAGGCTACAACGGGCTTTTCACACAGCACAGGCAAATCGATTACAGCTCCAAAACAACACGTCCCAAATACTACACATGCAACAACGCGCCTCTCAAACGGCACAAGCAAAACATACACCGGGAAAATTCATTCGGATTAATGAATGTCATTTGCAATCATTGTCATTCAGTTCACTTCCCTGAAGAAACAACTGGCAATACAAGTAATACATTTACACGTTGTTGTCAAAAGGGTCAAATTAGACTGCCTTCTTTACATTCATATACTGAATATCTACAGAAGATTCTAACTGACGATGTACCTGAAAGTGAAATCTTTATCAACTGCATTAGATCCTACAAATCGGTATCCACTATGAACATTAACGGTGGCACTGCACGTGACATCCGTCTTCAAAAAATGTTGTTTATTGATGAATGTACAATGGCATGAAGTCACTTACTCAACACCATTCATAAACTTCTACAAACGTTTATGAATAATAATATTCGATTTGGAGGAAAGGTACTTTTATTAGGAGGAGATTTTAAACAGTGATTAGCTATTCTTCCAGATGCCATGCACTCAGCTATTGTTCAGTGCACCTTAAAATACGCAGACAATTGGCATTGCTTTCAAAAGATACAGTTAGTAAAAAAGATACGATGTCCAGAACCAGATCATAACAATTGCTTATTACAACTGAGAGATGGTACACTCACCAATACAGATGGACTTCAGCCACATATTATTACAATTCCTCAAGCCTTTATCTGCGACGACTTAGTTACAGAGAGATTTGGAACAGCAATCTCATTAGACCAAATGCTCCTTTTAACACAACGCACTATATTATGTCCAAAAAATATTAATGTGGAAAACATAAATACCCAAGTCATTCCATTACTTCCTGGAGAGACACAACTCTTTCTAAGCTCTGACAAACTTGACTCTGATCACAACAATAACCATCTTCATTGACCTGAGCTGGAATTACCTTTTACACTTAAACGGCATGTACAAAGAAATTTTCCAATAAACCTTTACACTGTGCCACACACTTTATTGTTTGCTTTCTATTTGCATCATCTACACCGTCACACTATTCTATATCTCATTCATACATCACGCTCTTTGTCATTCCCAACACCAGGGGTTGGCGAGCGAAGCGAGCAGGGGGCAGAGCCCCCTAGTATTCTCATAATCTGACAGCACAGAAATCAACACTACATATGAGAGCCATGAGAAGAGCAAATGTAGCAAGTAATTACTGTCTTGTTAGGTGGAAAATAAAAGTGAAATTCATAATAGGTCTAAAAAGGGCAGTACGATTCAACACATCAAGATTAGACTAAGATCATATTTACAATAAATTGATAGTAACACTGAAGAACAATATGCAGCATTACTGTCATTGCTAGAGCAAAATGATAAAGGCACAATATCAACATAAAATGAAAATATTACCAGAATCCACACAGAATCTGCATATGAAATATTAGGTTATAAAGGAAAACATAAACCATGGATCTCAAGTATAAGGTGCAAAAAAATAGAGGAATGAAGAAATATTGAACAGAAACTACAGATTACAAAGACAGAAGATCAAAAATTAGATAAAACAAAAAAAAATAGTGTTAAAATAAAGAGCTCAAACTAAAATTTAGACAAGGTAAGCAAAGGTGGATAGAGGGTCTCCGTGAACAAGTGAGACAAGCAGCAAACATGTACCACGTAAAGCTATTCTTTAACATTACCAAAGCTGAATGTAATGCAGGAGGCAGATCAGGAGCGCTATTTGAAATAAGGATAAACATCTAATTACAAAGAGTAAGATGACATTTCAAGAAAACTCTTAACTACAACACTAGAATAAGCTCACCACATATATCACAACCAGAGCAAGATTCGGTCATTGAGACAATTAATGCAGAAAGAAAAACTAAGGAGAACATTCAACAGACTTTAAAAACAGCAAAAATGGAGGAGCAGGTGACAAGGATGGCATAATAGCATACTGTATATGTTCAAATCTGAACCTGCACTTATACTGCAGACATCCTATTCGATTTTTACAACAACTTCTGGAAAAGTCAAGAAATTACAAAAATGTGGAAAGTGGAAATTATGGTCAAAGTACCCAAAATAGGTAATATTACCTGATGAAACAAATAAAAGTTTATAGGGTTATTATGTGTTCAGCCAAATAACTATTAATAGAATTTATGAAGTGATTAATAAGACACTGAGTAAAGGAACAATTGAACTTATCTTTATACTTAAGAATATTACTGAGCAGTCAGATGAGTGGCAGTCAACTTTGTAAGTGAACTTCTTAGATTTTGAGAAAACATTTAGCTCAGTACTGTACACCAAGAGTGCCTCTGGCAAATCATGAAAAGTTATGGAATACCTGACAAAATTATTAGGATTGTTTAATATCTCTACAGCAAAACTAGGTGTACAGTTCTAGATGAAAATGTAGAACCTCTGGGTTTCTAAGGAACACAAGAATGTGTAACGGTATGTCAGGAAACTTGTTTCTACTTGTCATAGACTGGATTTTGATGAAAATAACCAAAATAAAGTAGCAAGGCTTTGGATTAAAAATGTTCAGCCACCTAGAAAATCTAGACTTTTGCTGAGGATATACAGTAGCTCTCCTCTCATCATCTCACGGACATTTGTAAGATAAATTCACAGCAAAGCTATCACACAAAGTTAACATCAATGAAACTAAGATCATGTGTATAAACCAAAAAGGAGCAGCCAATATATAGACAGATGGATAGCTAATCAAACGGGTTAAGCAGTTCTTGTATTTTGGCACAACAGTCGGTACTACTGGTAGCAGAACAGAAGATATCCATGCTAGAATTGCATATGGACTTCATCAATATACTCCAGGCTGAATATGCTTGTTCACCACTTACTCTTTAAAAGAAGAAACATTCCCTTTCTGTACAGAGGGCCAGTCACCCCGATTACCAGTTGGGTCACCTTTGCTCTCATGTCCGGAAGGAATCACTTTTGATTGCTTCCCATTCTCTATTCTCTCTATCTCCCTCTTCCTCTTACATTATGTACTGGTGCTCTTGCCTATTTTTTTTCCAGTGTCACAGGAGGCTGGGGGTGGTACCCAGCCGGGACGCCAAAGAGGACCGGAGGAGGGCTTACGCCTCCCCCAGACCACGTAGGGGCGACCGCCCTGGTAGATTTGGGGACCACGGGAACAGAGCTTAGAAGCTCAACCCTATAGGGACCCGTAGTCACCGCTAGGAGGCGCCCCAATGCCTATGGAGCCCTGGCCCTCAGCACTTTCGCCACACCCGGAAGTGCTGGGGGGAAGAAGACCAGGGACTTCTGGGTGCACAGCCGGTACTTCCACCACACTGGGGAGTGCCGGCAGAAGCTAATCGGGAGGCACCAGGAGCACATCTGGGTGTGTATAAAAGGGGCCGCCTCCCTCCGTTCGATGGCTGGAGTCGGGTGGATGAGGATGGAGCTCGGAGGAGAGGAGTGGAGGCGGTCAGAAGACAGAGAAAGGCATTGTGAAGAGGCCAGGACTTTGGGGTGATTGGTGCCGCGGCACTGGGTTGTGTGCTTCACTATTGTGTATACAATTGTAAATAAACATGTTTTGGGTGATAAAACAATGTCTACCTGTCTGTGTCCAGGCTGCATTCCACACCTGGTTACCTTGGTGATATCCTTACACCAGTCAAGTATCTATCTATCTATCTATCCATTTTCCAACCTGCTGAATCCGAACACAGGGTCACGGGGGTCTTCTGGAGCCAATCCCAGCCAACACAGGGCACAAGGCAGGAACCAATCCCAGGCAGGGTGCCAACCCACCGCAGGACACACACCAAGCACACACTAGGGCCAATTTAGAATCGCCAATCCACCTAACCTGCATGTCTTTGGACTGTGGGAGGAAACCGGAGCGCCCGGAGAAAACCCACGCAGACACGGTGAGAACATGCAAACTCCATGCAGGGAGGACCCGGGAAGCAAACCCAGGTCCCCAGGTCTCCCAACTGCGAGGCAGCAGTGCTACCCACTGCGCCACCGTGCCGCCCTCTATCTATCTATCTATCTATCTATCTATTTTCAAATTTTCTATGGAAAATAATGTACATTGTATGCATTGTAATGAACTTTCAATGTTCATCACATGCTTCCTCTAGGTTTCATCCTAAAGACATGCAAGTTAAGTTGATTGACAAATTTGATTGGCAAGATGAGCGTACTCGTATTCACCCAGTCCAGGGCTGATGCCTGCCTTTATGCAGCCAATGCAGACTCCCATCCTCCATGCTCTTATACTAGAATTAGAGGCTTCAGAAAAATTATAAATGCATTGTTACTTACATGTATAATATATTTTATATCATTTATTGCAAATGATTATTTTTATAAGTTATGCATAATGTATTTCTAATAAAACAGAGTGAATTGAATTCTAAATAAAACTTTGAGCAGTATTGCCTGTTATATGTAATCTGCTATTAGCAGCATATATGCATATATACACCGCACAAACAAATGAAGGGAACACTTAATCATCACAGTCTGACACAAAGTCAGTTAAGCTTCAGGGAATCAATCTGTCCAGTTAGGAAGTATAACTGATTTGACAGATGGCCGGGACGCTCCTTCACCACATCTGCCAGGGGGACAAGGGTGGAAAGCCCAGTATCTCCCCCTGGACGCTAGATGGCAGCCTCCCTGGGTTGCAGCAGTGCCTCGGACTCCCCCAGGGCTTCATGGGGGTTGGAGTTCTGTGCAGCTCTGTGGAGTTCCGCAGGCGATGTCAGGGGGTGCTGCAGCAGGAGCAGCTGGCCCCTTTTGGGCACTGGTTTCGCCTTACCCGGAAGTGCAGCCAGATGTCAGCAATCAACCACCTGGAGCACTTCTGGGTACTGAATAAAAGGGAGCCAGCGACCACCACTCAGCGGCCAGAGTCGAGTGGAGGAGGACAAGGTTGCCTGGGAGGAGTGGTGGTGCCAGAGAGAGAAGAAGAGTGCTTGGTGTGCTTTATTTTGGGACTGTGTATTGCCTGTGGGTCACAGGGAAGACGTACACCCACAGACGAAGAAAATAAAAAGTATTTGTTTATTTTACACGTGCCTCCCGTGTCCAGTCTGTGTCGGGTCGGGAGTTATACAGCATCCATCTTACACTGATTATGAATCACCTGCTTTGGTGTAAATGAAAGTGACAATAGGTATACTGGAGAGGCAACTGCAAGGCAACCCCCAAAAAGGAAACGGATCTGCAGATGGTGGCCACAAACAATTGCTCTCTCCTCATCCTTCCTGACTGATTCTCCTCTAGGTTTGTGTTTTGCTAGTGTCCTTGTCACTACTGGTACCAAGAGGTGGTACCTGCACCCAATTCAAGTTGTGTAGATAGTCCAGCTCCTCCATAAGCGCCGTCACAAGAAGGTTTGCTGTCACAGTCTCAAGGTACCAGGAGACAGGCTGTTACACGAGGAGAGCTGGGGAACATACAGGCCAGTCAATGGCATCAATGTCTTCATCATACAGGCACTGCCTAAACACTATGGCCACATAAGGCCAGGCATTATATTTAGCACATACATTTATAAAGGAACCACCATTATAAAGTATGCTGTGCGTAACTTTGTCTTTTTGGATTCAAACAATAGCTTATCTGATGCCAGTGTATGTGAAAATATGTCAGTTTGTGAAACAATTAAGTATAGTGAAACAATAAAAACAATAATCTAGTTTTCTGTAATTTCAGAAACATTAAATATAGCAGCGCTGCTGCCTCGCAGTTAGGAGACTCGGGTTTGCTTTCCGGGTCCTCCCTGTGTGGAGTTTGCATGTTCTCCCTGTGTCTGCGTGGGTTTCCTCCAGGTGCTCTGGGATCCCCCCACAGTCCAAAGACATGAAGGTTAGGTGCATTGGTGATTCTAAACTGTCCCTGGTGTGTGCTTAGTGTGTGGGTGTGTATGTGTGCACCCTGCGGTGGGCTGGCACCCTGCCCGGAGTTTGTTGCCTGCCTTGTGCCCTGTGTTGGCTGGGATTGGCTCCAGCAGACTCCCATGACCCTGTAGTTAGGATATAGCAGGTTGGATAATGGATGGATTAAATATAGCATAAACTGTAAAATATGTATTTTTGTTTGCTCACAATAAAAATAAAGTTTTACTTAGAAATGAAGAAATACTTATAGTTAAACATCTTGGCAATCCAAAACTAAGCTTTGTGAAGTTTGACCTTCATCCTGTAAATTAAAATTAGGTCTGTCAACATGAAACCATAAAGAAAATGGTATCCTTTTGTTCATGGTGTAGCATCTTAAAACACCCAGCAGCCTGTAACAAATCTCTTGATAAGCAAGACTTAAATGAAAATGGATGGCCTCTAGATAAGGATCAATACAAACTAATGAATTTTTTTTCCCTAGCTATATCTTCTTTTTTGAAAAACTGTTCCTTACTATTGAAGGCCAAATGAGCAAAAACATCATCAATAATGTATGACAATTTTTAAACTGATTTTATTTTATATAAATGTATTTCATATAAAAACTGCATTTTTAAGAAAAATACCCATTCAAAATCTAACTACTTTTATTGCTCAGTATTTTTGCTAATTATTATACACAAGGGGCGGCATGGTGGTGCAGTGGGTAGCGCTGCTGCCTTGCAGTTGGGAGACCTGGGGACCTGGGTTCGCTTCCCTGGTCCTCCCTGCGTGGAGTTTGCATGTTCTCCCTGTGTCTGCGTGGGTTTCCTCCGGGCGCTCCGGTTTCCTCCCACAGTCCAAAGACATGCAGGTTAGGTGGATTGGCGATTCTGAATTGGCCTTAGTGTGTGCTTGGTGTGTTTGTGTGTGTCCTGCGGTGGGTTGGCACCCTGCCCGGGATTGGTTCCTGCCTTGTGCCCTGTGTTGGCTGGGATTGGCTCCAGCAGACCCCCGTGACCCTGTGTTCGGATTCAGCGGGTTGGAAAATGGATGGATGGATTATACACAAGGTATATTATGAAATTAATGAGACTGAGTGGAAACATCCCAAGAGCTGTAAGTGATGTACTGAAGGTCGACACAGAGGATAATTTCTAATAATGCCATAACATTTTTTAAATAAAATTAGCCCTGCTATCAATCTACTATTAATTTCATAGTAGATCCTGGATTTTATATTAAAAAGAAACAACACACGTGACCAAGTCCTACAAAAATACTTGATAGAGGACTTCCCTGGGTACAGATTCCAGTGTGAGACCATCATGTTGTTCAATTACACTGACTGGCTTGACTTTATAAATTAACTTGTTTTAGAAAGAGGCTACACAGCTTGTTGGCTAAAAGCTTTAGACATTGACTTTGTCTTTTCCACGAAGCATAGGCGTACAGAAGATTATTTAGATAATGACTAGCGTTAGGTAGATTTGATATTTTTCCCTATACCATTGCCGAAACCCTATCTTTGTTAAAGGCATTTTAGTATCAACCTACAAAGAGAATGACGGCATAGCTTCAGCATTATTACTCTGCTAACATCTACATGCACTGACAAATTTTTGATTCTCTGTGTACAAGAAACAAAGTTAAAGGACAAAACCAATGTTGGTTTTTACCTGAGATTAAATTTAGGTCATTTGAATATTTAGTGAGGACTAGGTGATTGTGGGTTATATCCTAACATGTAAAACTAAAATACTATATGTACTTCTTGCTTAACTATGAGGGTTGCTCAAACAAATTTGCAAACATTTCTATAACTGAGTCAAAATTAACTTGACATACCTGCATCTGATTTTACGGTTAATTTGAAATGTTCTCCTTGCTACTGCAGTGTTACAGAGCAATTAATTTCCTAGTCCATTCAGATTTGTTCCTCAAAATGGCATTGTGCAGTGATGCGCATTTTAAGCACAACAACAAACAGTTACACAAGTTTTAAAAAACTGGAAGTAATCCCAAAGCTCAGATGGATTATTCTTCTTCATCTACCCTACTTGCTCCCTCAGATTTCTACCTTCAAGGGCATAATCCATGGGGATAGATAGATAGATAGATAGATAGATAGATAGATAGATAGATAGATAGATAGATAGATAGATAGATGTGAAAGGCTCTATATACAGTGCATCCGGAAAGTATTCCCAGCGCATCACTTTTTCCACATTTTGTTATGTTACAGCCTTATTCCAAATGGATTCAATTCATTTTTTTTCCTCAGAATTCTACACACAACACCCCATAATGACAACGTGAAAAAAGTTTACTTGAGATTTTTGCAAATTTATTAAAAATAAAAAAACTGAGAAATCACATGTACATAAGTATTCACAGCCTTTGCTCAATACTTTGTTGATGCACCTTTGGCAGCAATTACAGCCTCAAGTCTTGTTGAATATGATGCCACAAGCTTGGCACACCTATCCTTGGCCAGTTTTGCCCATTCCTCTTTGCAGCACCTCTCAAGCTCCATCAGGTTGGATGGGAAGCATCGGTGCACAGCCATTTTAAGATCTCTCCAGAGATGTTCAATCGGATTCAAGTCTGGGCTCTGGCTGGGCCACTCAAAGACATTCACAGAGTTGTCCTGAAGCCACTCCTTTGATATCTTGGCTGTGTGCTTAGGGTCGTTGTCCTGCTGAAAGATGAACCGTCGCCCCAGTCTGAGGTCAAGAGCGCTCTGGAGCAGGTTTTCATCCAGGATGTCTCTGTACATTGCTCCATTCATCTTTCCCTTTATCCTGACTAGTCTCCCAGACCCTGCCGCTGAAAAACATCCCCACAGCATGATGCTGCCACCACCATGCTTCACTGTAGGGATGGTATTGGCCTGGTGATGAGCGGTGCCTGGTTTCCTCCAAACGTGACACCTGGCATTCACAACCAAGAGTTCAATCTTTGTCTCATCAGACCAGAGAATTTTCTGTCTCATGGCCTGAGAGTCCTTCAGGTGCCTTTTGGCAAACTCCAGGCGGGCTGCCATGTGCCTTTTACTAAGGAGTGGCTTCCGTCTGGCCACTCTACCATACAGGCCTGATTGGTGGATTGCTGCAGAGATGGTTGTCCTTCTGGAAGGTCCTCTTCTCTCCACAGAGGACCTCTGGAGCTCTGACAGAGTGACCATCGGGTTCTTGGTCACCTTCCTGACTAAGGCCCTTCTCCCCCGATCGCTCAGTTTAGATAGCCAGCCAGCTCTAGGAAGAGTCCTGGTGGTTTCGAACTTCTTCCACTTACGGATGATGGAGGCCACCGTGCTCATTGGGACCTTCAAAGCAGCAGAAATTTTTCTGTAACCTTCTCCAGATTTGTGCCTCAAGACAATCCTGTCTCGGAGGTCTACAGACAATTCCTTTGACTTCATGCTTGGTTTGTGTTCTGACATGAACTGTCAACTGCGGGACCTTATATAGACAGGTGTGTGCCTTTCCAAATCATGTGCAGTCAACTGAATTTACCACGGGTGGACTCCAATTAAGCTGCAGAAACATCTCAAGGATGATCAGGGGAAACAGGATGCACCTGAGCTCAATTTTGAGCTTCATGGCAAAGGCTGTGAATACTTATGTACATGTGCTTTCTCAATTTTTTTATTTTTAATAAATTTGCAAAAACCTCAAGTAAACTTTTTTCACGTTGTCATTATGGGGTGTTGTGTGTAGAATTCTGAGGAAAAAAATGAATTTAATCCATTTTGGAATAAGGCTGTAACATAACAAAATGTGGAAAAAGTGATGCGCTGTGAATACTTTCCAGATGCACTGTAAATATAGATAGATAGATAGATAGATAGATAGATAGATAGATAGATAGATAGATAGATAGATAGATAGATAGATAGATAGATAGATAGATAGATAGATAGATAGATAGATAGATAGATAGATAGATAGATAGATAGATAGATAGATAGATAGATAGATCTGTTTTACTGGTACCAGGGGAAGTTTTCTTTAAAGTATGTTCCAGCAGTTCTGTAATGATTTGCTAACAATACAAAATTGTGTCACATGACTTTCTTATCAGTGATGCCTGGCGTTTTTACTTTTACTGTTACTTTTGTATCTCTAAATCTGTTCTCTACACTGAATTAGACTCACAGCCTCTATTTCAGCAGGCAGTCTCTGTTTAGACAAACATCCATTGCTTTGAAAGCTGTGCTGCTTTTGAACAAATCCATTTAACACTAGCGCTGTGACCTCTGCTGTCTCATGTCTTGGGCAATGAGACTTCCAAGTTAGAAAACACAGAACGCACAGGCATTTGTTACAAAAGCATGTTTTTGTTCTTATCATAACACATACACTTAAAAGCATTTTCTAGTGCAAAGTATATCTTAAAATAAAATTGTACTTTAGTGCTGGATGGAAATGTTAAGCACAAAGAAAAACACACATCAGAAGGAGGTACACTTATAAAGATACGCCATGATGAGTTCATCATGAATTTAAATTTTATTTAATTTTCTTGCATATTGGGACATTCTGGATTTTCAGTGAATGAGGTTCTAGTACTTGTCTCATGCTTGCATCACTGCAAAATATAATCTCACTCAGAATAACTTAGACACTGTGATTGTCGCCATCAGCTATTAGTTTGGTTCATCAATTAGTCTGCACTCTCTTTCTGGTTTATACAGGACAATAGCACAGAGATATGGAACCTTTCCTTTTATCAAATGGTTCAGGACTGGAAGCAACCCTGGGCTTCATGATTTCCATTACAAGGTACACATAAACAAAGCTTATATTGAAAATGTCGAGCATGCATCCCATTCTAATGAAAGTACCTTACCCCCCTACTGTGACTGTTATCAAGGTGACAACCAACTAGTTGATTAAGCTTTACTTTATACTGTATATCTGCCTTTCTCTGAGCATATTTCACAATAGAATGCAATTCATAGCAACTAGATAATCGACTGTATTGGATTTATGAATCAATACCTTTCAGTGATTTTGACAATACATACTAGTGCAAAGTAAAATTATATTAAACGTGAAAAATCAGCAGACAATAATGAGTTGGTGCCAATAAAATGAAGATTGAGAATAGTCACACGGTGACTGCCTTTGTAAAAATGCCACTGCTTATAAAAATGTTTAATCAGAAAAATCATTTATCCTCCCCATGTATTTTTTAGCTAATGCCTTAGGAAAAGTGGTTTACTGTAGAGATAAAATAATATTATAAGAGTAATAAAGTTTCATTATGTACCATACAGCTTTAATGAACTGCCTTGAGTATTAATGTTTAAGATATAACTAGACCACTAGATTATTGCCAGAATAATGTTCTTTCAAGTAACTTCTCATAATGACATAACATATCATTCTCAAACCTGGATAATCTAATTCAGGGTATTAGATGACCAGAGGCTGTTCTGGCAGTATGAGGTGTAAGGTGGGAAAAAATCTTAGGGCTCAGGACCCATGCATTACACACAGGGCCAATTTAGAATTGACAATTAACCCAACTTACAGGGCTTTACTATATAAGATATCATAACACTGCAATCTCTGAGTGCTTGATCAGGATGAGGATTGATGGGTGGTCAGAGCCTATCCAGCAACATTGGGGTCAAGAAAGGAGCCAGCAGTCATCTACAGGGCCCACCCATATAGAGGCCATAAGGAATTGCGAGTTAACCTAGCCGGCACTTTGTTATCATACATATATAGTGCCGTGCGATTAGGAGATAGCTAATGGGCTTGAGTAAGTGTAATGCTACATCAGACCAGGGGGTGGCAGAGTGTACTGACTGTCTCTCTCAGTTTCTTACAGACCATTCCCGGGAAATCCCACCAGGTCCCGGTACCTCTGATGACGTCACTTCCGGCTCTGGCACCTCTGATAATGTCACTTCCAGCTCTGGCATAGATGACATCATTTCCTCCACCAGCCCTTAAAACTGCCATCTTACCTCCAAGTATCGAGTTCTGTTTTAGACTTAGTCTTGTAAGCAACACAATCAATTTTCAACCTTTTGCAGCCAGGATCATAATATACGGGTGGCTGCCCCAAACCTTTCTGACTGTCTGGAATCTTTGTGTGACAATATATATATATATATATACATATTGTGAGGGATTGCCGGCCATATATTCCGGCCAACACCTCCAAGCCGCCAGATGGAGCCCTCCTTGCAGCATGGAGGTGCCCCGAATGCCAGCAGGGAATCATGGACCTTGGAGTTTTTCTTCACAGCCCTGCTGGATACCATGAGTCGCTGCAGGGAGGCCCAGGGATTTATGCTTTCCGTATAGTCCGGAAGTATTTCCAAGTCACGGGAATGGAAGAAATGATATACTTCCGGGCTGAAGAAGAGGAGAAGTTTTTACCAGACCCGGAAGTGATAGAAAGTCACGTGGACTGAGGGACAGAACCACTTCCGGGTCAAGGACTATAAGAGGATTGTGGGAAATCCCAGACGTAGAGCTGAGCTGGGTGGAAGAGTGGCAACGCGTCTGGGAGTGGAGGATTGATAATTGATTAGTTATTGTGTAATTTATGAGTATTGTGGAGAGAAGGGTGCTTTGTGCACTAATTTGTTCAAATAAATATTATTGGACTTTTATCTGGTGTCTGACGTCTGGTCTGAGGGTTCAAGGGGTCGACAGTGCCTCTATTTGTCACTATATATATATATATATATATATATATATATATATATATATATATATATATATATTATACTAACATAAGAATTTTGCATATTCTTTAAATTCGTTCTCAAATTGTGTACAAGCAGCCTCATTGACTAAATGAGAATACATCCAAATTTGACCGTTACTAAGGTGCCTGCACACCTTCATACATTTTATTACGGTAAATACACATAAACTGTGCACTGGTTGATGTCTGAATGTGTTTTTCTTTAGTTTCCTTCAGTATAACCTAAAGAAATACATGTTACGTTATGTTCATTTGCACTTATTTGTGGATGTGGGTGCATTTGAATGGACATGTGAGTAGGCATTGTCCTGGTAGCTTCATGTCTTACTAATGACTTCAGTTCCCCCAAGACCCTGAATTAGATCAAGTGAGTTTAAAGGAATACTCAACCCAAAAATGATATACATTTTATACACTTTACTTACCCCATGTTGTTTATAGTGATGGCTTACAAAAAGTTTTAATGTCATGTTTTAATGCAGAACAGAGTAAAATGTTTATGATATAACAGAACCCAATGTTGATCAATGCTGTACAATGGCAAACAATGTGAAAAACATATGTGGAAACAAGAAAAAAAAAATCTCATATTACTCATGTCATATAATCCACATGCCAGTTATCCTGTCAAATGCTCAAAACATGCAAAACACACACATTTTTTGTAAAAATATCATAAACATGATACTTTCAGAATTATCAGAGCACATAATAAACAAGAATCGAATTCCCATAATACTGCACTATTGAATTGAAGATCTGCCTCTCCTCCTTATTCAATGGTCAAGAGTAATGTCTTCAATTCAAAAGCACAGAATTATGGGAATATGATTCCTGTTTATGATATGCTTTGATAATTTTGAAAGTTTTGTTTAGTGATATTTTATCACAAAATGCATGTGTTTTTCACATTTTGAATGGACACAAGACATGGATACCGAGAAGCGAGTAATATAATTTTTTCTCTTGTTTTCAAGGACTGCAAACTACATGGAGTAGGTAACATATAAAAATATTATTTTTGGTGTAGTATTTCTTTAAGGATGTTATATTATACTGCATGATCTAATGATAGCCACTGACTTTGAATGCCTTCATCTAGTGCTACAAAAGCATTGCTGCCTCTTCGTTAGCTTTTTTTTTTTTCATTGAAAAAGTTGTATGAATCTGGCACTGTTCCTTTTTTAGCAATAAAGAGGTGGCAACTTCTTTAAAATCATAATAACATGCATTAACAGTATGAAATTAACTCTGAGAAAGAGTGCCAGATTTCCCAAAGGCTTCCTTCAAGTTTTTTATTTTTCACAAAAGCCAAGATCAACAAGAAAACGGTTAGAACAGAAATTGTCAAAATTTTCATGCACATTTTCCAATTTAACATCAAGCTAAACCAAATTACAGAAAAAAGTATTTTTTACTGAGAGAGCGACCTTTGAGAAAATGATATGAATACTTTATTTGGTAGAGATATACTATATGAACAGCAGTTTAAATATCTTCATTTAAAGCAGCAAAGTTAACCTAGCACATGCAATATACTGTATGTGTAACTGAGTAGATCGGGGGTATTCAAACATGGTCCTGGAGGGATGTAGTGGCTGTGGGTTTTTGTTTCTAATAAGAATTCAAATATTGCTGATGAAGTACTTATTTTTATGCTTCACTTTACTTGTCTCAATTGGCTTCTAATTAAGAAGTTGGGTTGGGGAAAAAACCTGCAGCCACCACGGACCTTCAGGACTGACTTTGGACACCCCTAAAGTACTTGATCTATTAGCTATACTTGAAGACCAATTTGTTAGTGTTCTGTCCATCCTATGCTTTCTGCAACTTGAATGCATTGCTTCTGTTATATACAAAAGTCCATTCTCTATTCCTGTGGTGGGCTGGCACCCTGCCCGGGGTTTGTTTCCTGCCTTGCGCCCTGTGTTAGCTGGAATTGGCTCCAGTAGACCCCCGTGACCCTGTAGTTAGGATATAGCGGGATGGATAATGGATGGATGCATTCCCTATTCTTAATGGATTTTTGAAACTGTGCACACAGTGGACACCCAAAGGAAAGAATTGTTCACTAAATGGGTTAAATCGCCTTGTGAATCTACTTCCCATCTATTTTTTGTAACGTCTTAGTCTTCTAAGCAGTCATGATGGGCCGGAACCTATTACATGAAAGTTAGGCACAGGACAGGGACAGGATGCCAGGCCACTGCAGAGCACACACAAACACGCACACATTCATACCAGAGCAAGTTACACTAACCAACCAACCTGATTTGTGTGTGAGGAATGTGGATGAAGAGATAACCCATCCATGCACACATTATGGCCACTGTAGAAATTGAACTTAAAAGGAACTTTAAGACCCAATGCTATCCATTGCACTGTTGTGTATGAGAACAAACATTTTAAAAATATAATCTGATTTGCTTTCATATTTTTATTTCATTCACCACTAATAATAACCAGAATTGAGACTATTACAGTTCACTTTTAAAGATTGACTCATTTTAAAACACGGCGTGAGACAAAGCTATTATGAGAGTAGCAACAGGCACAAGTCAGTAACAAATTCTAAGAGATTCCACGCTGTCACAGGATATACAAGTGGAGATATATAATACACACACAGGGATACTGACAGTTAAGCGCCTTCAAATAATCCAACAGCACGTCTTTGGACTGTGGGAGGAAACCCATTTTAAAAACTGGAGAAACATTAAAAATGCACAAAGGAGAAACAACAGCAATGATTACTTTAAGATATGACTGACTAGAGAACTATGAGTTATGCAGAGAGGCCTGTTACTGGCAAGAGCTCACATTTACAACTAAACATGAAAAACATTGCTGAAAAAAAAACTGCGTTAAATTCATATGTACCTGCTGTGATGGTATCAATCTCCTTAGAAGCCATCTCTTCCACATCAGCTCGTTTCCGTAGCTCAAACCTACGTGCAAATCCCTCTTTGGGCTTCCACAAATCCTGGAGGAGGAGGGGTTTCTCATTGTCCCCAAGAGCTCTAAGGCACTCAGTCCTCCACTTTTTCTCTGCACCTTCAAACTTCCCAATAACGTCACATAGCAAGTACTCACTCGCTGCAGCTTTGCTCAAGGAATATCTCTCCAAGGCCTCCTTCACAAGTTCTTGAGCGCTTGAACGGGGAGTGGCCAGAACACTTTTGTAATTGGCTCCAGCACAGATTTCATCACCAAATATCTTGAGAACTCCGGGTGCAGATGTCTGTGTGGATAGCTCAGCAGGGTCATCAGCTACTTGGTTGGGGATGTCAGCAACAGATCGCCGGTCACGATAACTCAGGGTTCGGTAAAGGACTTGAGTAAAAGTACGACTTTGTCTCTTCAGCTTGTTTTTAGAAGGAAGGGACATGCTGGCTGAAGACCCATAAAACATGACGCTGGAGTTTTCACGGGGTTGGTGTCTAGAACTTAAGGAAAGAAGGGCTTTTAATGTGTTTATCAATTATAATCATTTGCAGCTTTTCTAATTTTTAGTCACCCTGCATCTTACCAACAGTTTGACTTAAAAAGCATTTTTTATAGGATTATCATCCACCTTAATAAATAATAAATGTCTGTGTGTCTGTTTGTGAATCTGTCCAATTGCTATGTCCCTGTCATTGCAAAAGATGGCACATCACAAACATTTTTAATAATAAAATGCACTGCATCTGTCATTTCAACAGATGGTGTATCATAGACATTAAACGAATCCCATAGCAAATGGCATATAACAAAGACATATTAATTACATGGTGCACAGCAAATGTTAATGTTGAGGTCTATGTTAATTGTTTAGATTTCCACCCATCTTAGACAGGTAGCACAGCTAGTAATATTTTATGCACATGTAGAATATGCACTTGTATTTGTAGTACTAGGGTGTTGTACCGTGTTAGCCATTATGAATGTAGAGAAAAGCCAAGCAAAATGACACCTTTTATTGGCTAACTAAAAAGATTACAATATGCAAGATGTACCTGAAGAAGGGGCCTGAGTTGCCTCGAAAGCTTGCATATTGTAATCTTTTTAGTTAGCCAATAAAAGGTGTCATTTTGCTTGGCTTTTCTCTACACTTGTATTTGATAACTTGCTAATTTCTAATAGGTGTGGATGATTTTTAGAGTTTTAACACAGGATTTAAAAAAAATAAAATAATACTAGACAGGCAACAAATCAAGTTACAACTGCAGATAATTAGTTATAAGGCGAACAAAGTATAATTTCATAGGACAGATTTACCAACTTAAATATAACCTAAAGCAACAGAAAGATAAAATTATTTTTCATTGAAAACTACCTTAGAAACAATGATATGAATGAATGTTATATTTAAGACCAAGTTGTACATACCGGAGTTTTACATGATATCATTTGCATTCTCAAACACACATTGAAACTGGCATATTGGAATTTCATAGAGACAATGTCTGAGCCCAATTATTTGCAGAAAAAAACCAAGCAGAATGTGTAAACTCCACATGGACAATGCTGAATTCATGAGAACTACACAATGTGCCACTATCAAGGTGTTCATGTGTATTACGGGTTTATGGGATTTAGCTGGGATCATTATTGTCACAAGTGAAATTCTTGATATTGATTTATTTTCATCTTACCTAACTGCAGACTGTCTTCTGCCGACCCACCAACCCATGCTGCCTAAGCAAAGACTCCCAACGGTAAAGCAGTGTCCTCTCACAGGCCCAGCTGGCTTCTGTTACCGACAACAGTGACTGTAAAGACAAACAATACTGTATATTGCTGTTTTAACATAAAGAACATGAAAAAATGTTATAATAAACACCACAAATGTATTGTTAATTCCATGCTTTTCCATAACAATTTAAATGGTGAATCTCTTCATGCTGGCTTTAAAACCAAAACCAAAAAATAAGACAGTGTACATTAAATAAATCATAACATAAAAAGGAAATGTAATTGGACCACACAGAAAACATATTTCTTTTGAATTTTGCAAATAAACATGTTCCTAACTGTACTGGTATATTTATAAAACTTTCAATGTCTCAACAACTTTATTAACAAATATCTAAGCTCATATACTCTTTAGATATTAGAAGAAATGACAAATATTATCAATTACATAAATTATAACTTTATAGCATAATCAAAAGTAAAAGTGTTTTGCAAATGCTGAAAATGTATTTGTGCAGAATATGTTGGTCACTATCAAGAAATATTCTTTGTCTGTTGTGAGCGCATTTTGACTAACAGCTCCAGTGACCTGGGCTTGAACTGCAGTTTAGTCGCCGTCTGTCAGGAATACGCACATTTGCTCCCTGGGGTGGCTTTTCTTTAAGTACCCCAGCTTCATTCCACATCACAAAGACATGCAGATTAGGCTGACTGTCAAATGTTAATTGACCACATTACTTTGAGTGTAAGAAGAGCTGTGAAAAGTGTACACTACAATAACCTGGTGTCCAGTCCATGACTGGTTTATATCTTGTGCTCACTGCCGCTAGCATAAGCTCCAGTTCTTTAGGGCCCTGTAATGGAATAAAGTGATTCAAAACATAACATAACATAAAATTCAGAGTCGGGAAGGGCCAAAATGCTTTCTGGACAGCATCAGGAACAAAGCAGGAACCAACTCTGGATGGGAAGTCTGTCCATAAGGTGATACAGAAAATGAATGATTTGGTTGAATGTTATTATTGCCTTACATTCTACTATGACTTAAAGCATCTCACACTGCTCTCCTCTACATTAGTGCATTTAGAGTAAATATGTCAAACATAACCTCACTGCTGCCAAATCAGCTAGTTAAGGATTACCTTTATGATATTGTTTGTATTCTACTTGTGGCCAAGTTAACACAAATACAGAAAAACAGTTAACACTGATTAGTAGTTTCCAACATTCAGTTGTCTATCCTGTTTCAAGTTAGATATGCTGTTTCACTAGACATGACAGTCAAGTCTGATATGTGTTTAATGTTAAGAGACCCTTTTCATCACATTATGAATTATTTTACCCTGACAGTACCAATAAATTTGTGGATTATGGATGCTATATATGATGTATATATACTGGCCAACATGCTTTTATCACCAATAGGGATTGTTCATAATTTAAAGGTGAGTGTGTTAAACAGCAATAGTACATCTATACGTTTTAGAACCTGCTTACCCTTTATATTTGCTATACTAGTTACATATTTATATTCTTATCTATCTATCTATCTGGCATAATAGGTATTCTAGCAAAACCCAACTGGATTAATTGAGTAAGAAAATGGATGAATAGAAAATAGAATAATGAACTGGCATCAGCTCAAACTCCATTTAGGGTTGATACATGCAGTTCATATATTTTCAAGTGAAAAAATAGATAGATAGAGATAGATAGATAGATAGATAGATAGATAGATAGATAGATAGATAGATAGATAGATAGATTCTATCTCTCCATCTGTCTAGATAGATAACACAGCAAAGGAGCTATCAAATACAGTAGCTTTCTATTTATCTGTGTATTACACTGTGCCATAATTATCTGTGTATCTATCTATAATATAGTGTCTTTCACATCTCTAATTTATAGTATAGCTTTCCTATCCATTTCTAGTAAGATATTTCACAAGTGGATGGTGACTATACATATATCCTCAAATATGTACATTTACCATATGTTCTTCCATCCATCTAATCCACTAAGACTGTTCGTGAGGAGTCTGAACCTGCGTACGTGACTTTGGGATGTACTGTATAAGAAAAATCAGAGCTGCCTAAGACAGCCCAAACAGATACAGGGAGAACATTTATCCTATATACAGGTTGGCCAACATTTCAACTTAATCTCCTGGAACAATGGTGTAACAGCTATATCTATCATATTTTTGTATTTTTAATCATTAGAACCTTCACCTAAACGGCTCTCTTCATATGCCAAGGTGCCTTCTGCATTTAGTCACATCCCACTACTGTCACTTCACAATCCTGTGCTCCAATTTTAAAAATCAAAAGAAATGTATCCAATTGTATCTCAGATGTTGTAAGCTGTCTTGGATAAAGGTACCAGCCAAAATAAAAAGTAATAACAGTAATGAATAATAATCTCCCTCTTGTTGCCAAACTTTTACACCCAAGGTCCATAGTTATGCTGTGATGGACTGATTTGATCGGACTCCCCGACCAAGAACGACAGGAGCAGATTCACAACATGGATGGGCTGACATGTGCTGTAATCGCACTATACGAACGGAACAATACATGGGCAAGGTTCCCACCCTTTATATTTAACATTAGGTCATTGTGAAGGACATATTCGAGGTAATTTGTCTTTTTCGGGGACCGTCGAGTCGAGTTTAAACACATTCTGCACACCGAGAGCTCGAAACTTCAAACAGAATGAGACTTGGCCGCTGCGCGCTCTTGTTTGTCTGCAGCAGGACAGTTCGGTTTCCACTGGCAACGGCACAAGCTCCCCTTTCAACTTGGCGGATTCCCATCAATCTAAAATTCTTCTTTTTGCTTTCGGAGAAAATGCGTGCGGATGCATAATTTCTTTCACGGTTTCACTTGAATCACGGCACAAAGAGGATGAATCAGATATTCGAATTTCTTTTTCCTCCTTCACTGCGCTGATACTTAAGTTAGCTGCACTCGACACACGATACTGAGCTATTTGGGCTGCAAATATTTGATCCCACCGGCTACCTTTTCCTTTAAAATCGGGTTTTAAAAACTGACTTACTTGAGCTTACTTTATTAGGTCTTGTCTGCCTTGCTGCCTCTAGTATGCTGATTTCACCAGTTTGAAACACTGTTGTCCTTCTCTGTGTGTTATTTGTAAGGCACGAAGAGTGACACGCTCGTTTTAATGTAATTGGTGTCCCCAAATGATGCACCTCGGACATCTCGGAAAACAAGAAAAGTCGAAGGCACGGACACCTATTTTAGGTAATCCGGTTTTTTTTTTCCACTTACCTTTCCCGCAGTGCCAATGGCCATTCTTTTCGTGATTTCTTCTCACTTGTTAGGTTTTCTCCTTGCACAGAAATTCCCAGGTGAAAGTCATTTTATCAACGCCCAAAAGCAGATGAGTTTAGCTGTGCCTTGGATGTCCAGCGTGCCTGCTTTCACCGCCTGCCCTTCTGCAATGCGAAGCCCCCCGGCGTTGGCTGTTCGAGCTCTCCACACTGTCCGCTCTTGCCGCGGGCACCACAGGCGCTCGTACTTCGGCTCTGCATTTCTAAATTCCGAGTCTTGTCGGAGATGCCCGAAGCCGGCGCACGCTTCGTCTCGGCTGCCTGTCGGAGTTGAGGCTGTCCAAGTTCAATGACTCCATCTGCCGGAAGTCTGCTGCCTGCCTCTCGTTGTTAAATACATGGACTAGATCAGGGGTAGGCAACGTCGGTCCTGGAGTGCCACAGTATGTGCAGGTTTTTGTTCCAACCCAGTTCCTTAACGAGAACTCAATTATTGCTGATGAAGCACATATTGCTTAAGTGACATTTTAATGCTTCATTTTAGTGGTCTCGCTTGTTAAGGTTCTCCAACCTTAATTGCTTATTTCAATCTTAAACTGCTGCATTCAGTGTTTTAATTGCTCCTTATTAGCAATAAGATGTAAAACAGGGGTAGGCAATGTCGGTCCTGGTGAGCCGCAGTGGCTACAGGTTTTCATTCAACCCAATTGCTTAATTAGAAACCAATCATTTGCCAATCTCAGACCTTATTTAATTTTATGGCTTGTTAGTCTGTGCAATGTAAGGCTTTTATATCGTAGATTTTTTTCCTTTCCAAGGATATCATCCAAATGATTTGAAGCCTAAAACAGATCATTTTCAGTCTGTCACATTTTTCTATTAAGTGTTTTATTAAATCAAACAGTGCATGATGAACACACACAGATGTAATTGGAAAAAAGCTAGCTGGAGAACTGCTGGCTGCTTTGTCTTTTACATCTTATTGCTAATAAGGAGCAATTAAAACACTGAATGCAGCAGTTTAAGATTGAAATAAGCAATTAAGGTTGGAGAACCTTAACAAGCGAGACCACTAAAATGAAGCATTAAAATGTCACTTAAGCAATATGTGCTTCATCAGCAATAATTGAGTTCTCGTTAAGGAACTGGGTTGGAACAAAAACCTGCACATACTGTGGCACTCCAGGACCGACGTTGCCTACCCCTGGACTAGATGAGATATGAGCCTGACGCCAAGAGACACCAGCAACAAGAACGGATCTGACCTGACCAATGAATATTTGTGTACCCACCCATATAGTATGATTTATGTTTACATTTCTTTCCCAAATTTTTATACCAAGTGACTTACAAAAGAGGGCAGCATAAACGAGTAAACATCCAGCTGGGGGGCTGTTTGGGTGCAAATGTTACAGGACATATCACAAGTGAAGAGCTCAGAATAAAACACAAGACAGTTACAATCCCTAGGTTACAAAACCTAACAAGTAATATGTAAGACAGGCATTCGCCAAACAAGAGAGTCTTCAAATGCTTCTTAAATACATTAAAGGAGTCTGCAGTTCAGATGGAAGTGGGGAATTCATACCACCAGCTAGGAGCTACCATGAGTCTGAAGCGAGATTTAATGCCAACTCTACGCCATTCATCAACAAAACTGAGTGGACAAGAAGGAGCATAGTCCATATATATAGTTGTTGACTTGTCAACTACTCTGTAGGCAAGCCCCAAAGATTTGAACTTAATACTGTACATGCCCCTACAGGGAGCCAATGAATTGATCTGAAGAGAAGAGTGACATGTGCCTGACTTAGCTGGTTGAGATGTGCCCATTGCATTTTGGATCACTTGCAGTGGCTTGGTGATACATGCCTGTACTCATGCCAACAGAGAGTTGCAATGGTCCAGACTTGACAATACCAAAGTCTGAACCAGGAGTTGTGCTGCATATTCTGTCAGATACAGTCTGATCTTGCAGATGTTGTAGAGGGAATCTGCAAGACAGACTGCTGCAGCATGGTCACTGAAGTACAGCTGTTCATCGATTACACCCCAAGTTTGTGTACAGACTTGGCTGGTGTTAGCAATAATGAGCCAAGCTAAACAGAGAGGGACAATCTGGGATTACAAGAAGATCCATCTTTGCCAGTGTGTTCCTTTATCCACGGCAAAATATCAGTGAGACATGCAGAGATTCTAGCTGATACCATGTGGCCCTCTGGAGGGAATGACAGGAACAGCTGCATATCATCAGCATAGCACTGATGAGAGAATCCTGGGGACATGATGATTGGGCCTAGTGAGGAGGTGTATAGATAGAGGAAAGGACCCCGCAATGATCCTTGGGACACCCCTGTGCTTGCCTGGTGCCCTTTAACATCTCTCGTTACCAGGGTACACAGTCCAAGAGTATAATATGTGGAGTAGATAGATAGATAGATAGATAGATAGATAGATAGATAGATAGATAGATAGATAGATAGATAGATAGATAGATAGATAGATACTTTATTAATCCCAAGGGGAAATTCACATACTCCAGCAGCAGCATACTGATACAAAAAAACAATATTAAATTAATCAGTATTGGCAGTCCAGTCCAATTTAACATCCAGCTGCACTCCCAGGTATTTATAGATCTGCACCATCTGCACACAGTCACCTCTGATGATCACGGGGTCCATGAGGGGTCTGGGCCTCCTAAAATCCACCACCAGCTCCTTGGTTTTTCTGGTGTTCAGGTGTAGGTGGTTTGAGTCGCACCATTTAACAAAGTCATTGATTAGGTCCCTATACTCCTCCTCTAGCCCACTCCTGATGCAGCCCACGATAGCAGTGTCATCAGCGAACTTTTGCACGTGGCAGGACTCCGAGTTGTATTGGAAGTCCGATGTATATAGGCTGAACAGGACCGGAGAAAGTACAGTCCCCAATGGCGCTCCTGTGTTGTTGACCACAATGTCAGACGTGCAGTTCCCAAGATGCACATACTGAAGTCTGTCTTTAAGATAGTCCACGATTCATGCCACCAGGTATGAATCTACTCCCATCTCTGTCAGCTTGTCCCTAAGGAGCAGAGGTTGGATTGTGTTGAAGGCGCTAGAGAAGTCTAGAAACATAATTGTTACAGCACCACTGCCTCTGTCCAAGTGGGAGAGGGATCGGTGATAGCATATAGATGATGGCATCCTCCGCTCCCACCTTCTCCTGATATGCAAACTACAGAGGGTCGAGGACGTGTTGAACCTGTGGCCTCAGGTAGTGAAGCAGCAGCCTCTCCATGGTCTTCATCACATGTGATGTCAGAGCAACAGGCCGGAAGTCATTCAGCTCACTAGGACGTGATACCTTTGGGACTGGGGTAATGCAAGATGGGCGGCATGGTGGCGCAGTGGGTAGTGCTGCTGCCTCGCAGTTGGGAGACCTGGGGACCTGGGTTCGCTTCCCGGGTCCTCCCTGCGTGGAGTTTGCATGTTCTCCCCGTGTCTGCGTGGGTTTCCTCCGGGCGCTCCGGTTTCCTCCCACAGTCCAAAGACATGCAAGTTAGGTGGATTGGCTATTCTAAATTGGCCCTAGTGTGTGGTGGGTGTGTTTGTGTGCATCCTGCGGTGGGTTGGCACCCTGCCCGGGATTGGTTCCTGCCTTGTGCTCTGTGTTGGCTGGGATTGGCTCCAGCAGACCCCCGTGACCCTGTGTTCGGATTCAGTGGGTTGGAAAATGGATGGATGGATGGATGATGCAAGATGTTTTCCAAAGCCTCGGGACTCTCCCCTGTTCCAGGCTCAGGTTGAAGATGCGCTGTAGAGGACCCCCCAGCTTCAATGCACAGACCTTCAGCAGTCGTGGCGATACTCCATCTGGACCCACTGCTTTGCTGGCATGAAGTCTCCTCAGCTCTCTGCTCGCCTGCGCTGTTGTAATTATGGGTGGGGATGTCTCTCCTATGCTGGTATCAGCAGAAGGATGTGCGGAGGGTGCAGTACTCCGAGGTGAGAGTGAGAGTGGGTTAGGAAAGAAGTTAAAGAAGTTGTTCATTTGGTTTGCTCTCTTCACATCTCTCTCGATGGTGGTACCCCGCTTCGAGCTGCAGCCAGTGATGATCTTCATCCCATCCCACACTTCCTTCATGCTGTTATTCTGCAACTTCTGCTCCAGCTTTCTCCTGTATTGCTCCTTCGCCACCCTGAGCTGGACTCGGAGTTCCTTCTGCACGCGCTTGAGCTCATGCTGATCACCGCCTTTACAAGCCCTTTTCTTCTGGTTCAAAAGACCCTGGAGGTCACTTGTAATCCATGGCTTGTTGTTAGCATAGCAGCGTACAGTTCTTACTGGAACTACAATGACCATACAGAAGTTGATGTAGTCAGTAGTGCACTCAACAACCTTCTCAATGTTCTCACTATGTGATCCCTGCAGGATATCCCAGTCTGTAGTTCCAAAGCATTCTCTCAGAGCCTTCTCTGCCTCAGGGGACCACTTCCTGAATGAGTGTGTGGTTATAGGTAGGACCCTCACTCTTGGTTTGTAGTGAGGCTGAAGCAGAACCAGGTTATGATCTGCTTTCCCAAGCGCAGGCAGCGGGGTGGCGCTGTATGCTTCTTTAACGTTTGCATACAGTAAATCAATAGTCTTATTTCCCCAGGTGTTACAGTCCACAAACATGAGAGAAGGCAGGTAATGTTTTTTCTAACGTCACATGGTTAAAGTCTCCAGCGATTAGCACAAGCACCTCAGGGTGCTGCGTTTGTAACTTAGCAACAGCAGAATGGATGATGTCACTCGCTGTCTCCACGTCCGCCCGAGGAGGGATGTAAACGATGACAACAATGACGTATCCAAACTCTCTGGGCAAGTAATAGGGACGCAAACTTACGGCCAACAGTTCAATGTCCCTGCAGCAAGTGGAGACTTTGACATTAACATGTCCAGAGTTACACCACCGTGTATTAACATAGAGAGCGAGTCCTCCTCCTTTGTGCTTCCCGCAGGTACTTGCATCTCTGTCCGCTCTAACTGTGCTAAACCCGGATAGCTCCACGTTAGCATCTGGGATGGTGGTAGTTAGCCACGTTTCGCAAAAGCACAACAAACTGCATTCTCTGTAGGTTCTGACATTTTTCACCAGCACAGCCAGTTCGTCGATCTTATTTGAGATTGAGTTCACCTTTCCCAGAATCACAGAAGTATAATATGGACAGTGAGACAGATAAGATGTCATCGGTAACAGGTATATACAGTGCATCCAGAAAGTATTCACAGCGCATCACTTTTTCCACATTTTGTTATGTTACAGCCTTATTCCAAAATGGATGCAATTCATTTTTTTCCTCAGAATTCTACACACAACACCCCATAATGACAACGTGAAAAAAAGTTTACTTGAGATTTTTGCAAATTTATTAAAAATAAAAAAATTGAGAAAGCACATGTACATAAGTATTCACAGCCTTTGCTCAATACTTTGTCGATGCACCTTTGACAGCAATTACAGCCTCAAATCTTTTTGAATATGATGCCACAAGCTTGGCATACCTATCCTTGGCCAGTTTCGCCCATTCCTCTTTACAGCACCTCTCAAGCTCCATCAGGTTGGATGGGAAGCGTCGGTGCACAGCCATTTTAAGATCTCTCCAGAGATGTTCAATCGGATTCAAGTCTGGGCTCTGGCTGGGCCACTCAAGGACATTCACAGAGTTGTCCTGAAGCCACTCCTTTGATATCTTGGCTGTGTGCTTAGGGTCGTTGTCCTGCTGAAAGATGAACCGTCGCCCCAGTCTGAGGTCAAGAGCGCTCTGGAGCAGGTTTTCATCCAGGATGTCTCTGTACATTGCTGCAGTCATCTTTCCCTTTATCCTGACTAGTCTCCCAGTTCCTGCCGCTGAAAAACATCCCCACAGCATGATGCTGCCACCACCATGCTTCACTGTAGGGATGGTGCCAGGTTTCCTCCAAACGTGATGCCTGGAATTCACACCAAAGAGTTCAATCTTTGTCTCATCAGACCAGAGAATTTTCTTTCTCATGGTCTGAGAGTCCTTCAGGTGCCTTTTGGCAAACTCCAGGCGGGCTGCCATGTGCCTTTTACTAAGGAGTGGCTTCCGTCTGGCCACTCTACCATACAGGCCTGATTGGTGGATTGCTGCAGAGATGGTTGTCCTTCTGGAAGGTTCTCCTCTCTCCACAGAGGACCTCTGGAGCTCTGACAGAGTGACCATCGGTTTCTTGGTCACCTCCCTGACTAAGGCCCTTCTCCCCCGATCGCTCAGTTTAGATGGCCGGCCAGCTCTAGGAAGAGTCCTGGTGGTTTCGAACTTCTTCCACTTACGGATGATGGAGGCCACTGTGCTCATTGGGACCTTCAAAGCAGCAGAAATTTTTCTGTAACCTTCCCCAGATTTGTGCCTCGAGACAATCCTGTCTCGGAGGTCTACAGACAATTCCTTTGACTTCATGCTTGGTTTGTGCTCTGACATGAACTGTCAACTGTGGGACCTTATATAGACAGGTGTGTGCCTTTCCAAATCATGTCCAGTCAACTGAATTTACCACAGGTGGACTCCAATGAAGATAGATAGATAGATACTTTATTAATCGTAAGGGGAAATTCACATACTCCAGCAGCACCTTACTGATACAAAAACAATATCAAATTAAAGATTGATAATAATGCAGGTAAAAACAGACAATAACTTTGCATAATGTTAATTTTTACACCCCTGGGTGGAATTGAAGAGTCGCATAGTTTGGGGGAGGAACGATCTTCTCAGTCTGAGCTCAATTTCGAGCTTCATGGCAAAGGCTGTGAATACTTATGTACATGTGCTTTCTCAATTTTTTTATTTTTAATAAATTTGCAAAAATCTCAAGTAGACCTTTTTTACGTTGTCATTATGGGGTGTTGTGTGTAGAATTCTGAGGAAAAAAATGAATTGAATCCATTTTGGAATAAGGCTGTAACATAACAAAATGTGGAAAAAGTGATGCGCTGTGAATACTTTCCGGATGCACTGTATGTATATATAACTGGTCTTGACATTTCTTCTAATCCTTCATTAAGAAACACACCTAAGAGGTTAGTTGGTACCTTTTGTGCAAGGTGATCTGATAACACAATAAAACAGCCAATCAAGACTGATACTATCCAATGACCTCAAGTTTACCATGCTCTCGCTCAAGGAACAGGTTCAATGTAGTGGGCAGCAATTCACCAAATGTGATCAGTGATTTCAGGAATGCCTGGATAAAAGGTAGTAGAAATAAAAGGTTTCATTACATACATAACATAGAAGTCCTAAGTAATGTCCAACTTGCCATCAAAAATGTAAAACAAGGAAAGTATGAACGTAAACAGTAAGTAATCAGGGATTAAGGTAAAAACTTTCTGTGGTAATTTAGGAAAAAACTTTTCAAATATAACTTAACCCTTAAAAACTGCTTTATTTATTTATTCTTTCAGCTGCTACTCATATGTGCAATTGGTGCCTGTTGATTATAATATCAAATCACCTGTCGATCAAATCCAGATGAAATTGTAATTTCAATGGACTTTTATCTTTTTGAAAATATAAAACAGTTGCAAAGTGATTTATGATGTTAATTTCATTCATTGCTGTATTCATACCTGCTTTAGCTGGCTTGGTCTTAGACTACGCTGGCATTATCAGCACATAGCAGGAATCAACCCAGGATATGCCAGCTTGGAGTCTGACACCAGATGATCACACACATGGTTTTGGGATGTAGGCAGGAAACCTTCAAACATCACCCAGGGAATGACTGGACTAAAATTTGAGCCCAAGACACTGGAGATGTGTGGCTGTACTGTAGTATTAATCACTTCAATTATTATTTTTTAAGATACAGAATGTAAATTGCAGATATGGCACACTTGTTAGTTGTTGTTATATTTTTACAGTCAAATCTGCTGTGACTTCAGTCTTTTTAATCATCTCTTAAGGCACATTAATAAAAAGTGGGCTATAATGACACAAGTTTTAAAAAGTTCTGTTAATTACTTGTCGACAATACTGTGTACGCTCAGATCATATTTGTCAGCTGACTGAATCCTTATACCAGAGCTAAATTTGCAGAATTGCTAAAAAATAGTATTATTAGTATAAGAGTGTTGGGTTTAACTCCAGACTCAGGTGCGGCTTGCTTGTAGTTTGTGACTTCTCCAGTGGCTCTGTGTGTTTTTTGCTGGTATTCCAATTTTCCTCCCTTCATGTTTCATGTTAGGTTGTTAATTGTAAATTGACTGTGTATACTGCAAGCCATTGTGTGTGCCTGTGTGATTAATTAGTGCCCTGCTTATTGGTATCTACTTCATATTCTGTGTTACTGGGAGATTTACTTGTGCCATCCAACCTTGAACTGATTAAGTAGCTTAGAGAAGGACTGGATAAAATAGACTATTTTGGACAGGCGCCCTGTCCGGGATTGTTTCCTGACAGAAGATGAGTGCCACTGGGATGGGCTTCAGCGCCCTGTAACTCTAAATTGGATTGAAGAAATCTGACAATGTTCTGTTATGTCATAATATTATAGAACTTTGCTCCTATTAAAAATCTATATAAAAGCAAACTCTTTGAATTCTGTACCTTTTACTTTCTCTATATTTGGTATACAGAGAAAGTATTTTATTTCATCAAAAAAATACTTTTGAGTTTTCAAAGGACAAACATGTTTTGACATCCTTATAATATGTTTTGAACATTTTCAGACAGATGTGTCTCCCTGTGTCTGGGCACTAGTGTGATGGCGGTGAATGGCACTGAGTGTTACTGGCACCCACTTGCTCTTCTCACTCCTCCCTTCTGGCAAAAGGCAGAGGGCCATAGACACATCACTAAATTTGGGGACAGATCATACTGTTACTGTATATAGATAGATAGCCATGTTTTTGTCATGGAATCAAATCCTTATATGTTCCTGTCTGGACATTTGCACTGTGGTAACTACAGGAGACCAGCTGTGAACTAGTGATGTTGGCATTACCAACACCCTGAGAAGAAGCTTGCCCTTTTACAAAGAGAGCAATCGGAGAACTCTTATACTTGTGCACTCGGGGACTGAATATAGACATTGCAAGTGAGCGTTTCCTGGTCATGCATGACTGCAAGTAGATTAATTACTTCAGAAGGCACAATAATAAATGAGAAAAAAAGTGAGTAAAACCAGCTCTATAGATGTCTCTCATTGATGATGCTGCAGCCCTGCCTCAACACATGTTGAAAAGAAAAACAGCAGAGGTCATGTCCAGAAATGCTTTGATTTGCACAGGAGAATTTCAGCATGCCAAAGCAGGAATTGTAGTTGTTGTGGAGGATTATGCATTACTGCATCTTTTGCCCAGTGATGCCAGGTCTATGGTTTTCTCACCCAATTTGGGTATTTTTGATCGGTGGGAAAAAAATGTACTTCTGCAGTTTGCCTTTTTTTTTTTTTTGCTTACTTTTCTTTTTAAAACAACACAGTTTTTTGGGCTATTTTACGAATTACTTCCACCACCTTATAAGAATTTTTTTCCTCCCACTGTTGTTTGATTGTATATGGCTGTGTTATCACTCTCAAATCAATAAGGGGGAAACCTACTCTCTGGTCTTCATTGGTATGTTCTATGTATCCACCTTTACTGACGCCACAACCTGCTTTCTGACATGTCACTTTGCCAATACTGGCATCACCTTTGTATCCTAAATGAATCTGGGTTCTGCTGGAATAACTCCTGCTGATTTTATTCATTAAATTCAACTGGATTATATATCTGTTAATTAGGTCTGACACAATGCAGTATTGCTGTTGAGGCTCAAAGAAACTGACTTTTAAGGGCTGATATTTCCAAGTAATTCTTCTTTCTCTATATTACATTAAAAGGTTTGCTTACCTTGCAGCTTTTAGAATTTCAGAAATGATAGATAGATAGATAGATAGATAGATAGATAGATAGATAGATAGATAGATAGATAGATAGATAGATAGATAAGGTGCTATATAACAGATAGATAGATAGATAGATAGATAGATAGATAGATAGATAGATAGATAGATAGATAGATAGATAGATAGAAAAGGTGCTATATAACAGATAGATAGATAGATAGATAGATAGATAGATAGATAGATAGATAGATAGATAGATAGATAGATAGATAGATAGAAAAGGTGCTATATAACAGATAGATAGATAGATAGATAGATAGATAGATAGATAGATAGATAGATAGATAGATAGATAGATAGATAGATAGATAGATAGATAGATAGATAGATAGATTTATTTGGAGCTAAATGAAAAATGTACAGTTTCTTGGCCAGGCCAAATACCATATACAGGTTTTAGAAATTTGCAGGGCTGTTAAATAAGCGTTGCAGGTGCTCCCTAGGCCACGCACACCATTGTTTCAGTACACTGCAGACACTTGACTGGCTACTCAGCATTTGCTCTAAGACTGAGATTCTCAAGTTCACTCCCAGGGGACCCCTGTGGCTGCAGATATTTGTCACAATCATTTTCTCCCATTAATTGGACTTCTGCTATTCCTTAATTATCCAAGCTGTCATTTCCTAGTTTCAATGTTTTGGTGTCATTACAGAAATTTTTCAAACTGTTTGCTGAAGTTTTACTGGAATATAACAAGCATATGATTTGGTTTTTTATCTTAGTTTTTAAGATTCTCATCAATGTCACCATGATGATTTCTGTTCCAATTTTAAAGGGAGTTATTTTAACCATTATTTATAATTATTTTAAACCATATTACTGGCTCTGAATCTTTCCAGAATTTAGTGTTGTTTGCCCTCATAACTACTCTACTTGTTATTAAGTTTCATTATTCAGATACAATTAAGGGAGCAAAAAAGACAAATTAGTCAGAAAACGACAAAAGAGTGTTAAGTTTTATGGAAAAAAAAATTATTATTTCTAAATTTACAGTATGATAGTGGTGCAGTGGTAGAGCTGCTGCTTCATAATAAGGAGACCAGGGTTCGTACTCCAGATTCTTCCTGTGTAGAGTTTGCATGTTCTCCCTGTGTCAATGTGAGTTTCCTCCCACAGTCCAAAGACATACAGGTTAGGTGAACTGGCAATACTAAATTAGGCCCAGTGTGAGGTTGGTGTGTGTGTGTGTGTTCACCCTGCGATGGACTGGTGCCCTGTCCAGGTTTTGTTCCTGCTTTGTGCCCTATGCTAGATGAGACAGGCTCCAGCACCCCCAGCGACCCTCTTCAGGACTGATACGTTAGAAAATAATTAGAAATGACAGTATGTTAATCTCTCATCATTGCACATTTATAAATGCAGAATTAGAGAAGCAAAATAAAAGCCCAGCTAATTAAACCATGAGATCAATTACAGGGAAAACGACTCAGCGATTGTGACACTGGCTGGAAGACAAACCCGCAGCCACAGGGGTCCTTCATGACTGAACTTGGAAACCACTGTGCTAAGCGCTTCTTTTTTCAAAGATGTTATTGTAGTACAAATGAATATACACATTTGAGAAATCTAATGAAAAAAAAGACATTTGCAAAACACTTTGTAAGTTACAAGCTGCACAAATACAAGTCAGTCTTGTTTTCTGAAAACTTGCAAGAAACTGGGCTGTGGGTTTATTTTGTTCTACTTTCTTGAACGTGTGTTGCATCGCTAGAAAGATACAGCAGAGGGCACACTTTACACCTTACAACGTGAGAAATTCTCTTATCAGTCTTTGTTATGATTCATTACATAATATAATATTGTCACAGAATATGTCAAGAAGCTGGAGCTTTACCTGGTGTAACTAAGGCAGGAATCATCCCTGGACAGACCATTGCAAGACCCAATCACTCACACTATTAGGGCCAACATACATCCTTCCATCCATCCATCCATCCATTATCCAACCCGCTATATCCTAACCACAGGGTCACAGGGGTCTGCTGGAGCCAATCCCAGCCAACACAGGGCGCAAGGCAGAAAACAAACCCCAAGCAGGGCGCCAGCCCACCACAGGGCACACAGACACACACACCAGGCACACACTAACCTAACCTGCATGTCTTTGGACTGTGGGAGGAAATGGGATCACCCGGAGGAAACCCACGCAGTCATGGGGAGAACATGCAAACTCCACGCAGGGAGGACCCGGGAAGCGAACCCAGGTCTCCTTACTGCGAGGCAGAAGCGCTACCACTGTGCCACCGTGGCCCCGGCCAACATACAGTCATTAGTGAACTTAAGCTGTATATCTTTGTGGAGGTGGGAAGAAAAATGGAGTGTCCTGTGGAAAAGACAAGGGAAAACATGCCAACTCCACACACAATAACTGAGTATGGGGTTCAACACAAGGACACAGGATCTGTGAAGCAGCAGCACTGATTTACCATGGCACTCGGTAATAATTTTATTTAATATACTCTATTAATTTACTTTGTCATCCAAGTGCTATATTAAATGAAACTGGGTTCACTTACACTGGAAGACACCATAGTAAAAGAAGTAAAAGAAAAGTTCTGTTAATACGTTTTCTAAACCTGCTTCTCACATAAAAATTTTTGCAGCATAAAATTAATTTCCTCAAAACAACTCCAGTCCAGTGAAGACCATATTACCCACCCCAACCGGGCCCACCAGACACACACACACACACACACAAATCCATACTGGGGAAATTAGAGTTTCCAGTTATCCCAATGCAAACATCTTTGGTATGTGGAAGAAAACTTCAGAGAAAATCCCATACAGCCATAGAGAGAATGTAGATAATCACTATAGACAGTGGCCAGAGGTATGAACCTGGAGCTGTGAGGCAGCAGTGCTTACTTGATGACGGACTCTAACCCTGGACATTCATGTGTGTGTATGTGACAGAAAGTGAAAGGCTGCTTGAACGTGATTGTCTGGCATGGCACTCCATCAGGGGATGAATCTTGCCTAATATGCCCAAACAGTCTGTACACAGCAAAATCCTTATTGTTAACTAAACACTCAAAGGGTATGTATACAAATGCCATTTGCATAAAATATGTAAACTTTTAAAAGTTACTTTAACAGATGGCAGGCACTGTGGTGTAGTGGTTAGAACTTTTGACTTCAGACCCATGCGTTGTGGGTTTAAACAATGTGTTACCATGAGCAAGTTACTGCACCTGCCTATGCTCCAATTGGAAAAACAAACAAAAAAAATGCAACCAATTGTATCTCTCAAATATTGCGAAGTCCCCTTGGATAAAGGCCTCAGTTAACTAATAATAATAACTATAACCGCTCACTTAACACTGAGGATTTTGCTGTGAAGCCATTTGTGACCCTGCAGCTCAACACTGTCCTTCCCATCATCCTTATTTGAGTTCACTATCATTCTCCAGTTTGAGACTCAATACTCTCATCTGCTGCATCTTTACTGTAGTCTCAGAATGCCTTTCTTACATGGGGTCTAAAGGGTGGCAAAGTGGTTTGCACAGCTCCAGAGGCCTGGTCGCAATCTGTTTAAAATTTGAATGTTCTCCCTGTGTCCATGTGGTCTTTTTTTTCACACATCCCCAGAATTGAACACATTACAATAGCTGCTGATTTTATATTGGAAATATGGAAGTAAATGTAGCTAAGTGCATCAGGGTGTCTTTTAATGGCCTAACACCATTATTATTTCAAAATAATCCTTTGAAATATAATTTTCACATTATATAGCAGCAAAATGCTTAATATTTCGCAATTGCATATTATATTATATATTACATATATGTTATATATTGCATATAACACAATCCAACCTCTGCTCCTTAAGGACAAGCTGACAGATATGGGAGTAGATTCATACCTGGTGGCATGGATCGTGGACTATCTTAAAGACAGACCTCAGTATGTGTGTCTGGGGAACTGCACGTCTGACATTGTGGTCAGCAACACAGGAGCGCCACAGGGGACTGTACTTTCTCCGGTCCTGTTCAGCCTATATACATCAGACTTCCAATACAACTCGGAGTCCTGCCATGTGCAAAAGTTCGCTGATGACACTGCTATTGTGGGCTACATCAGGAATGGGCTGCAGGAGGAGTATAGGGACCTAATCAATGACTTTGTTAAATGGTGCGACTCAAACCACCTACACCTGAACACCAGCAAAACCAAGGAGCTGGTGGTGGATTTTAGGAGGCCCAGACCCCTCATAGACCCCGTGATCATCAGAGGTGACTGTGTGCAGATGGTGCAGACCTATATACCTGGGAGTGCAGCTGGATGATAAATTGGACTGGACTGCCAATACTGATGCTCTGTGTAAGAAAAGACAGAGACGGTTATACTACCTTAGAAGGCTGGCGTCCTTCAACATCTGCAATAAGATGCTGCAGATGTTCTATCAGACGGTTGTGGCGAGCGCCCTCTTCTACGCGGTGGTGTGCTGAGGAGGCAGCATTAAGAGGAAAGACGCCTCACGCCTGGACAAACTGGTGAGGAAGGCAGGCTCTGTTGTTGGCATGGAGCTGGACAGTTTAACATCTGTGGCAGAGCGACGGGCGCTCAGCAGGCTCCTATCAATTATGGAGAATCCACTGCATCCACTAAATAATGTCATCTCCAGACAGAAGAGCAGCTTCAGCGACAGACTGCTGTCACCGTCCTGCTCCACTGACAGACTGAGGAGATCGTTCCTCCCCCAAACTATGCGACTCTTCAATTCCACCCGAGGGGGGGGTGGGGGGGGGGGGGGGGGTGAAACGTTAACATTTAACATTATACAAAGTTATTGTCTGTTTTTACCTGCATTGTTATTACTCTTTAATTTAATATTGTTTATTGTATCAGTATACTGCTGCTGGAGAATGTGAATTTCCCCTTGGGATTAATAAAGTATCTATCTATCTATCTATCTATCTATCTATCTATCTATCTATCTATCTATCTATCTATCTATCTATCTATCTATCGCAATAAAATGTGAAGAAGTCTGAGAAGTAATGAATATTTAGTATCACCAAATCTAAATAAACTTATAAGTCATACTAATAGCTGACAAAATAAGGTAAAAAGGTGCATTAATCGAGACAATGAATTGCTTAACACCCCATCAAGTTCAAGGCTGTGCATTAAAATGCTGGGCATACCAAGATGTGGAGGCTATAATTGCTCAAAAAAGACAGAAAACTAACTGTTGGGCTAAATGTTTGGCAGGTGCTTCAGCAATAAAAATGGCTCAATTTATTAATGCTTCATAAAGAATGGACACTAAGCTGACAGTGGCACAAATATCAGAGTAAAAGAGAACATCAGCTAGGAGCTACCACAGAATAAAAACTCCATTCCAGTGATTTCCATGCAACAATTTGAAATGGCAATGGCAAACAGATGAGTCTCTCTGGGTCATCTGACTGCAAATGTCAGTCTAAGAAAAGAGCAGAAAATTTTGGCGACAATAGTGTGCTGAGAACTTCAGAACCAATAATATGATCTTATGTCCAAACTTTGGTAAGGAAACTGTAGCAATGTTGCAGTGCATAACCTGGTCATTATACTTGAAATGTGGATTTTTCGCCTAGAGCAGGTCATCCACAAAAACAGAGTGAATGTGCAAGAAGTAGACTAGTTGGGGAAGCCACCAAGAGACCTATAAGAACTCTGAAGGAATTACAATCTACAGTGGGTGATATTGGAGAGACCATGAAGACAACAACTTCTACTAGCTGCTTCAGCAATTGTAGCTTCACAAGACAGCTGAAAATAAAGCTGAACAGGAATAGCTTAAAAACAGCAATCTTAATGTCCAGGAATGGCCAACTCAGAGTCCAGCTCTCAATCCAAATGAAAACTTGTAGCTGAACTTGACAAAGGCTGTTTATCCACAATCCCCATGCAACCTGACAATACTTGAACAGATTTTGAATAAAGAATGGAGAAAATTGGCAGTGTCCAGATATGCAAAGCTGATAAGAGAGAAACTTGGCTCTCATGACTGCCAAAGATGCATCTACTTAAAACTAACAAGAGTGATCATCAGATCATTTATTTTGTGTTTTATATTTGTAATTAATTAAGATCAAGTCAAAAAGATCTGATTTTACTTTGACACTGTCAAGAAAACAAAATTAAATCTACTTTGATTCAAAGGGCAGCACGGTGGCGCAGTGGTAGTGGAGTTTGTATGTTCTCCCCGCGTCTGCATGGGTTTCCTCCCACAGTCCAAAGACATGCCGTTTAGGTGCATTGGTGATCCTAAATTGTCCCTAGTGTGTGCTTGGTGTGTGTGTCCTGTGGTGGGCTGACACCCTACTAGGGATTTGTTCCTGCCTTGTGCCCTGTGTTGACTGGGATTGGCTCCAGCAGACCCCCCGTGACCCTGTGTTAGGATGTAGCAGGTTGGAGAATGACTGACTGACTTTGATTCAATGATGCATGACTAAAAAATATGAAAATTTCAAAGGTGGTGAATACATTTTATGGCTACTGTATAAATCTATCCTGAATGACTGTATACACCCTACAGTTAAGGACCCTGATGGTAGTGGAATCCTCCATGATGATAATACCTCAATCCACAACTTACAAGAGGCCAACAGTCAGTTTAAAGAGCAAGGCAGCCCCATAAAGCTTGTCTCAGTAACTAGAACTCAAACAAGAAGAAGACAGTTCATTTGATGCGTCACCGAAGCCACTCATAGTGATAAATAATGCAATAACACTGCAGTTCCTTTAGAATGAGAGTCGAATAACCATGAAAGTGTACATCTGAGGCACCAGGATGCCATATACTTAAGAGGCTAAATAAAGTCTGACGAATTGGGTCTGCAGTCTTACTTAAACATGAACTACTATACTGTTTGACATTTTATCTTTTCTTACATAATAAACCTTTTTACAGTAATTATGATATAATGCATGATGCAGTTGATGTTTTTAAGGATATTCTTAGAAAGTTAAAATGACAAAACAGTAACCCTCTAACCTACAAATATTGTGATAGATAACTTTACACGATGCAGCAGGTTTTTAGCCACCATTACAGGAAAGCAGGCAGAATGTGGATGTGTTGAGCAGCCTCCGTGAGGTGAGTGAAAAGCCAACATGTGGAGATGCCACCCAGATCTGATCACCAAGGATTTTATTATTAGTTACAAAGTTTACTGTAGAGCTGCATCAGTAAGCAATCTGCATTGAAAAAAAAATGGTTAAAGGTTCGGTTATATAGCCTTCATCAGATGTGCAGCTGGAAATGAAAGAGAAAGTAGCATACATGGGAATGAACAAAGTCATAGCAGAGGAAAGGACAAAAGGTGACAGTATCATTTCATTAATTTTTTTTTAATTTAAAGCTCAAAATGCTTTCCAACAGAAGAAAAAGGCATAATAAATAAATAAAATAAGGATAAAATAAGACAATATCTACTCTCTCTATATAAAGTCCTAACGATTTTATGTGACTTTTTTGTCACGCTTTAAATCTGGCTTATTTTAAAATCTACATATTTATGTTTGGTATCATTCTTTTCAGAATTTATCAAATTTTAATGTGATGTTGTTAGATTTTCAGATTCTCATTCCGTTTTTAAATTATAAACTAAAAAATATCAAGAACTTGCATCCCGTGAGATGAGACTTTGTGTTGAGATTTAACCATCCCCGGGGCCGGAAATAAAAGACAAAGAGTAGGACAGCAGCTGTACAGGCTTTTAAATGTTTGAAGCGCTGCGCAAGATGCAGATCACGCGGCACGGCGGCAGCAGCAAGCCAGCAGCTGATTGAGCAAAGAGGAGGTAAAAAAAAAAAACTATTTGTTTCCCATTGTATAATATAAAAATTATTAACAAAATTAACAAGCCATCATAACTAAAATAAAAACAAATAGATAAAATACATAATAGAGAGATATAAAATAGTGTAACAAGAATGAAATGTTTATCTAAAATAATATGTTTTTAGTCGAATTTTAAATGTAGTTACAGAATTAGGATGCTCTAATATCAAGAGGGAGGCAGTTCCAGAGTTTAGGGGCCATAACAGAGAAGCGTCTATCCCCTTTTGTTCTTAATCTACTGTGTGGAATAACGAATAACACATTTGAGAAATCTAATGAAAAAAAGGACATTTCTGCAAGACACTTTGTAAGTTACAAGCTGCACAAATGCAAGTCAGTCTTGTTTTCCGAAAACTTGCAAGAAACCGGGCTGTGGGTTTATTTTGCTCTACTTTCTTGAACGTGTGTTGCATCGCAAGAAAGATACAGCAGAGGGCACACTTTACACCTTACAACGTGAGAAATTCTCTTATCAGTCTTTGTTATGATTCATATCATGATATAATATTGTCACACCTGTTTAATCTAAAGCAGGGGGTCAAGAACCTGGAGCTTTACCTGGTGTAACTAAGGCAGGAATCATCCCTGGACAGGCCATTGCAAGACCCACTCACTCACACTATTAGGGCCAACATCCATCCATCCGTCCATTATCCAACCCGCTATAGCCAAACACAGCGTCACGGGGGTCTGCCGGAGCCAATCCCAGCCAACACAGGGTGCAAGGCAGGAAACACCGCATGGCACACAGACACACACACACACCAGACACACACTACGGACAATTCAGAATCGCCAATGCACCTAACCTGCATGTCTTTGGACTGTGGGAGGAAACCAGAGCGCCCGGAGGAAACCCACACAGACACGGGGAGAACATGCAAACTCCACACAGGGAGGACCCGGGAAGCAAACCCACGTCTCCTTACTGCGAGGCAGCAGCGCTACCACTGCACCACCGTGCGCCCGGAAGCCAGTGTAATAGGGCTAAAATACAGGTGATATGAGCAGAGGACTTAGACCTGGACAGTAGATGAAAAATGCTGCCTTTACAGAAGATGAAGGAAGGAATTTAAAAGATAGTCCATCATCCCAAGACTAAGAATGACCTAAGCTTTTTCTGTTTTCTTTGTAAAGTTTCTTTGAAGCCCTTTGAAAGAACACAAACAGCGAGATCAAAATGGCTATGATCAATGGATGTGTTTCTACAATAGGCTTTGTGAGATCTTTGATCTTAATGGCTCAAAAGTGCTCCTTAAAACAGTCTGCTAGCTGTCCCCGTTTCACGTGTTTAGCTGGTTTTAGAACACTTAATATCTCTTGATTTTCGCCACAATGATCACTCTCTGATTGTGTTCTTTCACAGGGCTTCAAAGAAAACGGAAAAGTGAAGTAGATTGCTTGACACTTCCTACTAAAAATGCAATAAGTAAGATTTTTAGACAGGCAAGAGGCTCGTTATTTAATATTGAAATTACCAGAGGGGCCAGATACAAGGGTATTATTAGTAGCATATTTGCAAGTAACATAGCGGCTCCTGTTACAACTGACAGAACCTTGTGAAGAATAGGTCTCTTCTCTGTGAAGTGAGCGGTAAATGAGGCTTTTGCATAGGTTAGGTGGTCAATGAAAGAAGATTAAGGGAGGGATAGGGAAAAGGGCTCCTGCAAAAAATGACCTGTGGGAGAGATAGAATGTTAAGGTGAAATGGCAGGACCACCAGAATGCAGGCTTCATGATTGAGGTTCTTCTTAAAGTGAATCAGTACTTAAAGTGGAACCAAATTACTGGCACTACCCTATTTATGGTTATACATGAAATTCACACAAATACTTTAGGACAGGGGGAGGTCCCCCATGTAGATTCATAAAGAAAATCTGCCTGTGTAGTATGGATCCACTTTGATCATTCCTGAAGAGGGGCAGGTACTCACTGACATGCCATCAAAAAGTCCTGTCAGGTGGGGTTGGGTTTGTGGGTCCCCTTGTGAAAATTAATAAAGATGTGCCGATACTCACTGGCATGCTAGGAAATGGTACCAGAACTCTATGTTGAAATTGTAAGACGTGCTCTTGCAGCATACCAGAGAGTACCAGCACAATTCAAGCACTGGACCGAATGTTAGGAGGTCTACTGCTGGCTTGAATGCAAGCGCTGTTCATTGCCACACAAAGTTCTCCAATGCACCTGCGATGCTCAAAGTCAAATGCTTACATTAAAAAAGAAACCTTAGAATGAGAAAACACCCAAGAGCAACAAGACATTAAGTATTACCTAAAAGCTGACAAGCATCTGTGCACTGTGCCTCATATAATTATTTTCACTTTGAAAAAGTAAAAAAAAAAAGAGACGTAGGTAAAGGAAAGTAAAATAAAAAGCATTACAATTCTAATTTTATAAAACCCCTGAAAGCGCACGCGCTTTTGTTAGCTTAATTACTTTTAATTAATTTTTATATAATGCTTTTCACGGAGTGCATAATCACAGTCAATTAATAACAGAAGTTATAAATTACTAAGGTAGCACATTACATGACGATACCTCAAAACCGATCCTTTTTCTCATTTTAGGACGGATTCACGTGTCAGAATATATACACAGAAAAATAAAACAAAATAAAAATTACTGTGAGAAAACTGAGTTATTTGCCGCCGCACGCTAGATGGCTGTCACGAGCAAGCATGACACCCTGCAGCTGTCTCCATCCGGGGAGTTACGTATCATCACAAAGGGTCTCACTTTGCAGTTGAAATAGGAACGGATATGTAGCTTTGCAGTTTCCGCCGGACGAAAGACGCGGTTACACGTCTTGCAGTGGCTTACTGCGCGATGGGTCGAGATTATTTGGCTGAAAGGGAAGACGGAGATGCTAGCGCTTTGGCGAACACCGTGCTGTCTAGTGAGTCGACCGCAATTCTTCCGTGATGTTTTACGGAGCGACGTGTCCTGGCTAAAGTAAGTCCAATTTGTGACCGTGTAGGCGCCGTTTTACTAAGGCTCCAAGTACAAAGCGCATCTTAAAGCTTCGGAGCACCAAGAACCGCCTAGGCAGTTGTTTGGCTTAGCGTGACCTTGCTTCGAAGAGACGAAGCGGACCTTTAGAGGGCACTGTTGCTTGTACGTCTGCTCTCCCGGACGCCACACCTGAAATGCGTTAATTACCTCGTTAAAGCAAATCCCAGTAATTCATGGAAATGTACATCTTCCAAATCCATGTGGATTTTTATATATTCTAATTAATCGTGCATATTACATGTATTGGCCTTATAAGGGCAGGATGTTTCGATGCACCTAAATGGATTAAATATTTAAAACCAAAGATGCGTTACGTGTCGTTTAGAGGGTTATTAAATACTATTTGGGGAATACGTGGAAAATGCACAGCTATTTGGTTCACAAAGTGATAAGCAGCCAACTATCTTCGTTTATTATAGGATCCCCTGCACAGATACAGTAATAAACTTTTTGAAACCAAAGCTATTTAGTCTTGTAAATTTATAGAGCCAACCATGTGCCAGTTTATAGAACCATTTTTTTGGAACTAGAGTAGTGTATCTGCACTATTAACATGTATTGTTTAAATTATAGGGGTCAGACAAGACAGTTCTGTGCAACTGTGAATGCCTGCTGCAAAGAAGATTATGGGAAAGGACCACTGAAATTTTCTGGAAGTAAAGCAGATCCTCGTTACTGGAAAGTGGAAAAGTCGCTAGGTTCCAGTTACCTTCGAGCATGGTGGACAGTACTGCCCATCAGTATACTAGGACTTGTCACAATTTTTTGGTGTTTTGTACGAGAAGAAAAGGAAGTTGACCAGAAGCTGCTAACAGGAATGCAAGACTATTGGCCAAATAGTTTAGAGTCCGTCCAGGATGGTTCAAATGAATCTCAAGAAAGCAGCAAGTCAAGAGAATTGTGAGCAGTTGGGATGGGGAGTGGCATTTTCTTAAAATCATACCGATAAGGTTTTGGGATTGTAATAAAAAAAAAAAAGTTTATAAACTGGAGTTGAGTGGCATCTGTTTAAATGGTTGAAGAAATGGTAGTCCCTTTAAAATACAGGTAGATTGCTTAAGTTACCTTAGTTACAAGTCTAGTTTTAGACTTGGTCCACCCAAACGGGCATGTGCAAACATTTGCCAGGATTGTGCCCCCTCCACAACCCCCTAGAGAATCAGAAGCTAAATCCCAGACCAATGAGTTGGAACACAACCCCACCACATTCAAATACATGTAGAAGCTCAACAGTAAAATGTGAGGTAGTGGAAAGTTTATTTACAACCCAATAAAGTAATCACAATGCAAAAAGGTAACTGATCTAATAATTTAGAGCATGCAAACTATATAATCCAGCTATAGCACAATGAGCCAGAGGTATAACAATTTTAAATACAAAGTCTTCCTTGCTGTTTAAGAAACCTGAGTGTGATTGAAGGAATGTTTTACAAAACGCTTTTCTACGGTTGCACTGTAAACCACTAGCCTTTTTTCTATCAATACTAACAAAATACAAAATAAAAACTTAAACCTCCACATGAAGGTCATTTCAGTTCAATAAAAGTTTAAAAAATTTAAATCCCCAGCCCATCCCCAAAAAGTCGCTCAAGCGGAAAAGTTAAGCCCGCTCTCCCCGAATCCTCCTGGCAAGCTGTATGTCCTTGGGCATGATGGTGACCCTCTTGGCATGGATAGCACACAGGTTTGTGTCCTCAAAGAGACCAACCAAGTAAGCCTCGCTAGCCTCCTGTAATAAAATAAAAAAATTATTAATCTCACAAAAAAAAAAAAAAAAAAAAAAAAAGACGCGCTACAGTTTCCTTCACTCAACACACCTGCAAAGCACCAATGGCTGCACTCTGAAACCTTAGGTCAGTCTTGAAGTCCTGTGCAATCTCCCTCACAAGACGCTGAAACGGAAGCTTGCGAATCAACAGTTCTGTCGACTTCTGATATCTGCGAATCTCCCTCAGAGCAACTGTTCCAGGCCTGGAAGGGGAAAAAAAGGTCAAAATTACCTTCATACCAACAAGATGCACAATAGAAAAAGGTAAAATGAATATAACTTCAGTCCGTGCTCATCACATGCCCTAAACAGCATTTTACACACAAGTGCCGTTCAGTCCCTTCCGGTAGAACTCAACAGCCCGCCCTTACCTGTATCTGTGAGGTTTCTTCACACCTCCGGTAGATGGCGCACTCTTCCTCGCCGCCTTTGTAGCCAACTGTTTCCTAGGTGCTTTCCCACCAGTGGACTTACGCGCAGTTTGCTTGGTACGTGCCATGGCGTCTCAACTGGGGGGGCAAAAAAAAAAAAAAAAAAGTCAGATACAATCCATGCCGCATAGAAGCTCACAGTACAGCGACATCTTAAGTACAGATGGTCTGCCTTCTTTGGTCACTGTCTCTAGCACATGTGATAGCCAAAAGCAGCCAATCAAAAAATAAACTGTCAAGATAATTTGAGGTGGGGGTTGGCTCCACAACGATACCGACACAAAATGGCTCACAATTTATACATTTGTCTCGATGAACGACGATCAATCCCCGGCACACGATTTTAAAACGAATTGAGAAATTGAGCATCGTTAACAGTATACATTTACAAACTACTTAAGTATTTCGAGTAATGCATTTCTCTATATATACCCCCACCCCAAACAGAGGTGCGTAGATTTTAAGTATAAATCAAATATAGCAAATCGACCTACTGATATTACTACGAATGTTAACAAAAAATGCTGAAGAGGCGCCTAACTAGTTAAAAACTAGTCTGCTCGTCTCCCATGACACCCATACGATCACTAATAAATATCGATTAATAAAATAGTAAGCCACTCTGGACACGTTATATAGAGAAGGCGGGAGAGAATTCAAACCTGAAACGACTACTTTCTTCCGCCCATCCATCCATCCCTCCCTCCCTCCTTCCTACACCACCTCCTCCCTCGTCAACCCCCCCCCCCCCCCCCTCAATCACGAAAAATAAAACGAAAAAAAAAAACGGTACAAGTGGGTTAAAACAACGATCATCTGTACAAACGGCGGAAAGGAAGGGACAATCAGTTGGCCTCCCCCAACATCATGTCATTCCTCCATTACACGACCTCCGTAAGACACGTTTCGTTTCTCTTTTTCCTTTAACATGGCGACCTGAACACAACCATTTGAAGCCTTTGTCTGCAGATCGGCTACTGCGCGCCAGCCCTCCCCGCATCTGCAGAGCCAAAGGCGCGCTCGCCGGCACAGCGATCAGTAACAATACCCAAAACGACAGTAAGCACAGGCAAAACTTCGGCAAAGGGGTACAGCCGGACAGGAAGAAAGGCTAACCTTGAGCACGAAATGGCTGCTGCAGAAAAAAAAAAAAAGAGGCAACAGCGCCTTATACGCGAAGAAAAAAAAAAGAAGGAACAGTTTAGAGACTAGATGGCTAAAGGAGACGAACACAACGATCTCGGCTCTTGTAGCCAACACACTACTCGCACACACCTTAACTGGAAAAACTAAAGTAAACGGATATCTTTAATAAAGCCCAAAACTTTACGGAAAAAAACAATAACACACTCACCGTGTAAACGGCTCCAAAAGCAATAAAATGCTCTCCCTCAACAACCGATGCGTGTTCTAAAAAGCTAAACCCCCGAGCTTGTCAATTTATAGACGAGGTGACGTCACTGGACTAACTCCACCCCCTTACTGGGAGGCCTGCGTGACAAACCGTTGTCCCGCCGCCCACGTAGTGATATCATCACAGGCTGATTGTTATTGTTCTGCCGCAACCCAGAGAGCTGGCCGCAAGCTTCACGCGCGCGCGGGCAGACAAATTCCAGGCCGTTAAACTTTAATTCTGAGCTTATCTGGAAATGGATGTCGGCCTTTGCGGGAAACCCAACAAACTATAAAAAATATCTATACAATAATACATACAATATACCTCTATATGCACACCCACTCTATGACAAAAAATAGTTGTTCATTTTGCGTGAAGATCGGTGTGGGAGTTATACAGAGCCACGTATGCAAATGACTAAAGTGTGCATGACTGTTATGCTAACAACCGCCACTAGAGGGCTTCATATTGACATTACCGTATAACACCAACCCAGATCGGTTCACAGTGACATGAGGATGCTTCTAAATGTACTGCGGCTATGCTCAGCGTTTACATTTATATGCTTATTTGAATATTTACATTTATCCATAGCGACTTATAAAAGATGTCGACATAATCGAGTATACATCAGTCTGGGGAACTGTTACAGGACAAGGACGTAATCATAACAAGTGAAGAGCTCAGAACAAAATCCAAGCAAGTTACAATTCCTAGATTACAAAATCTAGAAGCAGTTAGCCAGAAATTCGCCAGACGAGAGTCTTCAAATGCTTTTTAAACACATTGAGAAAGTCAGAGTTTCAAATGGAAGTGTGCAACTCTTTCCATCAGCTAAGAGTCACACATGAAGAGAGCAGACCTTAGTGGTCGAGAAGGAGCTCAGGACATCACAAGGGTCTCCATATAGGTGCTAACCCAATGACCACTCTGTAGGCAAGTATCAAGGATTTGAACTTTGTACGTGTTGCTACAGGGAGTCAATGTAGTGATCTGAAAAGAGGAGTGACGTGCCTGCCTTGACTGGTTGAACACAAAACATGCAGTAGCATTTTGAAGCATCTACAGTGGCTTGTTGACACCGGTAGTCCTGCCGGCAGAGAGTTGCAGTAATCCAGACATGACAAGACCAAAGCCTGGACCAGGAGTTGTGCCGTGTACTCAGTCAGATATGGTCTGAACTTGTGGACTGATATGGTCAGTCAAGGACAGCTGCTCATCAATCACCACCCCAATGTTGCGTATAGATATAGCAGATGTTAGCAATAATGCACCAAACTGAACACTGATGGGGTGCTGAATTGATGGACAAGCTGGGTTCTCTGGAGGGTACAGCTGCGTATCATCAGCATAACACTGATAAGCGAAACCATGGGACACGATGAAAAAGCCTAGTGAGGAGGTGTATAAAAGGAAGATGAGAGGGCCCAGCACCAATATTTGGGATAAGCCTATGCTTGCCTGTGGCACCCTTGACATCTCTCCATGCCAGGACACATGGTACAATCTGCCCAAGAGGTAGGACTCAAACCACTTGAGGGCATTCCCAGTGATGTCAAGGTCAGAGGGGGTGACAGGAGGATCTAGTGCAGAGGTCCTCAATCACAGTCCTGGAGGGCTGCAGGTTTTTGTTCTAACCCGGCTGCTTAATTAGAAAGCAATTCTTGCCAATAATTTAATTTCATGGCTTGCTAGTGCTTTAACTCTGCTATGTCAGGTAATTCTCATATCTTAGATTTTCTTCCCCTTTCTAAAGGTATCATCCAAATGACCTGAATACTAAAATGGAGGAGTAATTCACAGCCCTTCACTTTTTTCTCTCCATTTTCCTTCCAAGTATTTAATTAAACCAAAAAGTGCATGATAGATACACACAGGTGTAAATGGAAACAAGCTAAATGGAGAAATGCTGGTCTCTTTTGTCTTTTGCATGTTATTGTTAATAAGGAGCAATTAAAAACAAAGAATATGGCTGTTTAAGGCTAAAATAAGCAATAAAGGTTCAAAATCTTAACGAGTGAGACGACTAAAATAAAGCAGAAGTCTTACTTGAGCAATAAGTGCTTCTTATTAAGCAATTGTGTTGGAACAAAAACCTGCAGCCACTGTGGCCCTCCAGGACTGTGATTGAGGACCCCTGGTCTAGTGGTTGACTGTGTTAATGGCAGAAGAGGAATCTAGCAGGATGAGGACAGAGGGCACGTTGGTTGCCCTAACCAGGCATAACAAGTCAACAAAGGTTAAGGAAAGCCATCTCTGTGGAATGGCAACTCTTGAATCCTGACTGGTTAGGATAAAGCAATCCGTTCTGTAGAAGAGCACAGCTAAATTGCTGGTCTTCATGATGCCAGGTGATGAGCCATTCACTATATATACTGTATATATATATATATATCTACAGTGCATCCGGAAAGTATTCACAGCGCATCACTTTTTCCACATTTTGTTATGTTACAGCCTTATTCTAAAATGGATTAAATTCATTTTTTTCCTCAGAATTCTACACACAACACCCCATAATGACAACGTGAAAAAAGTTTACTTGAGGTTTTTGCAAATTTATTAAAAATAAAAAAATTGAGAAAGCATATAGACAGGTGCATATAGGTGCATATAGACAGGTGCATCCTGTTTCCCCTGATCATCCTTGAGATGTTTCTACAGCTTCATTGGAGTCCACCTGTGGTAAATTCAGTTGACTGGACATGATTTGGAAAGGCACACACCTGTCTATATAAGGTCCCACAGTTGACAGTTCATGTCAGAGCACAAACCAAGCATGAAGTCAAAGGAATTGTCTGTAGACCTCCGAGACAGGATTGTCTCGAGGCACAAATCTGGGAAGGTTACAGAAAAATTTTTGCTGCTTTGAAGGTCCCAATGAGCACAGTGGCCTCCATTATCTGTAAGTGGAAGAAGTTTGAAACCACCAGGACTCTTCCTAGAACTGGCCGGCCATCTAAAAACTGAGCGATCGGGGGAGAAGGGCCTTAGTCAGGGAGGTGACCAAGAACCCGATGGTCACTCTGTCAGAGCTCGAGAGGTCCTCTGTGGAGAGAGGAGAACCTTCCAGAAGGACAACCATCTCTGCAGCAATCCACCAATCAGGCCTGTATGGTAGAGTGGCCAGACGGAAGCCACTCCTTAGTAAAAGGCACATGGCAGCCCGCCTGGAGTTTGCCAAAAGGCACCTTAAGGACTCTCAGACCATGAGAAAGAAAATTTCTCTGGTCTGATGAGACAAAGATTGAACTCTTTGGTGTGAATGCCAGGCGTCACGTTTGGAGGCAACCAGGCACCATCCCTACAGTGAAGCTTGGACAGAGGCAGTGGTGCTGTAAGAATTATGTTTCTAGACTTCTCTAGCGCCTTCAACACAATCCAACCTCTGCTCCTTAGGGACAAGCTGACAGAGATGGGATTAGATTCATACCTAGTGGCATGGATCGTGGACTATCTTAAAGACAGACCTCAGTATGTGCGTCTTGGGAACTGCACGTCTGACATTGTGGTCAGCAACACAGGAGCGCCACAAGGGACTGTACTTTCTCCGGTCCTGTTCAGCCTATATACATCGGACTTCCAATACAACTCGGAGTCCTGCCATGTGCAAAAGTTCGCAGATGACACTGCTATCGTGGGCTGTATCAGGAATGGGCTGGAGGAGGAGTATAGGGACCTAATCAATGACTTTGTTAAATGGTCCGACTCAAACCACCTACACCTGAACACCAGCAAAACCAAGGAGCTCGTGGTGGATTTTAGGAGGCCCAGACCCCTCATAGACCCAGTGATCATCAAAGGTGACTGTGTGCAGATGGTGCAGACCTATAAATATCTGGGAGTGCAGCTGGATGATAAATTAGACTGGACTGCCAATACTGATGCGCTGTGCAAGAAAGGACAAAGCCGGTTATACTTCCTTAGAAGGCTGGCTTCCTTCAACATCTGCAATAAGATGCTGCAGATGTTCTATCAAACAGTTGTGGCGAGCGCCCTCTTCTACGCAGTGGTGTGCTGGGGAGGCAGCATTAAGAGGAAAGACGCCTCACGCCTGGACAAACTGGTGAGGAAGGCAGGCTCTATTGTTGGCATGGAGCTGGACAGTTTAACATCTGTGGCAGAGCGAAGGGCGCTCAGCAGGCTCCTATCAATTATGGAGAATCCACTGCATCCACTAAATAATGTCATCTCCAGACAGAAGAGCAGCTTCAGCGACAGACTGCTGTCACTGTCCTGCTCCACAGACAGATTGAGGAGATCGTTCCTCCCCCAAACTATGCGACTCTTTAATTCCACCAGGGGGGGGTAAACGTTAATATTTAACATTATACATAGTTATGGTCTGTTTTTTTTTTTCACCTGTATTATTATCATTCTTTAATTTAATATTATTTATTGTATCAGTATGCTGCTGCTGAAGAATGTGAATTTCCCATTGGGATTAATAAAGTATCTATCTATCTATCTCTCTATCTATGCTGTGGGGATGTTTTTCAGCGGCAGGGACTGGGTGATTAGTCAGGATAAAGGGAAAGATGACTACAGCAATGTACAGAGACATCCTGGATGAAAACCTGCTACAGAGCGCTCTTGACCTCAGACTGGGGCGATGGTTCATCTTTCAGCAGGACAACAACCCTAAGCACACAGCCAAGATATCAAAGGAGTGGCCCAGCCAGAGCCCAGACTTGAATCTGATTGAACATCTCTGGAGAGATCTTAAAATGGCTGTGCACCGACGCTTCCCACCCAACCTGATGGACCTTGAGAGGTGCTGCAAAGAGGAATGGGCAAAACTGGCCAAGGATAGGTGTGCCAAGCTTGTGGCATCATATTCAACAAGACTTGAGGCTGTAATTGCTGCCAAAGGTGCATCGACAAAGTATTGAGCAAAGGCTGTGAATACTTATGTACATGGGATTTCTCAGTTTTTTTATTTTTAATAAATTTGCAAAAACCTCAAGTAAACTTTTTTCACGTTGTCATTATGGGGTGTTGTGTGTAGAATTCTGAGGAAAAAAATGAATTTAATCCATTTTGGAATAAGGCTGTAACATAACAAAATGTGGAAAAAGTGAATACTTTCTGGATGCACTGTAGATATAAAGAGAGAGAGAGAGAGACAACAGACTATTAAGTCATCTTTATAAGTTACCTTTCCCTTTTATGGAACTGATGAGCTCCTGAAACATACAAGAAAATAATATGGATAGCCTTTTTAAGCTGGATATTGTGAGAACAGTGGGCATCACGCTGCGATAGCTGTTGCTGGTCTGGTGGACTTTGATTGTGGCATGGTATGGTAAAATGATCCAACACACATTCTATTATGGTGGGCCTATCTGGTCCCATTTATAAACAATACTGAGCCACATGTGATTTCTGGTCAGCCATGTGCATGTATAGTACTTTGTGGAACATCTGCTTCAGCTTATTTTATAAGCTCTAGAAAACGCCATGTCTGGGGGGAACAGCTGTGCAATGCATTGTTGGATTTGCCTCAGGAGGTCATTTTGCAACTGTTTGCCGTGTTTGTATTGAAAATCTAACTTTTATGTGATGTTCTTCTCTCTCTCTCTGTTTTTTCTTTTTATATCATGTTTTATTTTGTAGTTTTCATATAAACAGTAGTACTGCTTCAGGGTATTATTTTGTACTTCACATAGTGAATGTGTATAAACGTAGAGAGAAAACAGGGCACAATCACAGATACCTCCCCACATCCCAGAGACCAGATATACAGATGTAGATTAGGTTGATCAGCCAACTCCAAACTGGCCCAGTGTGAGAGAACATGGCTATATATAATGGTGGGCAGTTGGATGGCACTTCTGCCAGGGTTGATCCACACCTTGCTCCATCACCTTCAATTTAGTTGAAGTGCAAATGCACATTTTATATATCTTTGATCTTCTAACCCTGAGGTGGTGGGTTGAAATTCCATTAAGACCATGAGCATCAGCCAAATCACTATGTATATACTGTATGTACATGCAAATATAGACACTCACAGTTACTGAAAATATATCTTTGAAAAAAATGTTCAGCTCTTCTCATGTTTACAACATCCAATATTCAAACTTAATATGTCATCCCACCACTGTCTTGAGAACGTGTGTGCAACAACATGAGATCAAGTTACACTTGAAAACTAAACTGAAAACAGCTTTTTAGCACACCAGAATCCCTGCTGGTCCAGCAAAGAGGAGCAACTCTATATATCCCAAACCTTTTTAATTTTTAAGACTATAAATCTATTTCCAGGTGGGTCATGGGGGATCCTACAATGCCAGCTTTGGATGCAAAGCAGGCAACAACCCTGACCAGGCGTAGACCCATCACAGTATGTACACAGGGATGATTCTGGAATGTGGGGTTAGAAATGACACAGACATGGAGTGCAAGCTCTACCCAGACAGCTACTGGGCTGGGGTTCAAATGTAGTCGTGTGGAGCACAGAAGCAGAAGCAATGACCACTACACAACCATAACACCCCAGCAGCTGTTTGTAAAATACTGAAAAGAATCCAGCATTGGGCTCACAATTGTCACTTGTGAATATGCTGCAGAAATGCACACTTGCGGGCTGCTTGCTGCAAGCGGAGCATTCATAAAGGCAAATAACTTCTTTTTAAGAGAATGGAATTGGGACCATGCAATGATCCATAGACAAGGCCGAAGCCTAGTATTTAGTACTGATTTCTGCACATGCCCAGATCGTAGAAACATCACTGATTTCGAGGTTTGATTGACATTTTTGTCTACAAGGACGACTGAACTACAACACCTACTGCTTACACTCAGCCCGTCTCTCCTGCTGGCGGACCTGGCTGTAACGCAGCAATTTTAAATGTGCAATGCATCTGTTTTTGAACTGCAGTGCAGGTGTCATCTGGGGACAAAGCTGGTCGACTGCGTTTCATTTCTTAGCAGCATGCCTGTACCCAGTGCTTCACAGGGGGTCTCCAATCCCCCAAACCCCTCAATTGTGTGTCACTTCCTTACAGCACTTGATGCTTCGCAGTACATCCCAACCCCTGGATTGTCATTCGAGTGGCCAAGCTTCATGGGGGAGACATTTACAAGATTATTGAGATTTATCAAGGTAAATCGCCCAATTTATATTTACATTTTATGCACCAAGTCAAAAATCAAAAATTTGACTTCTTCATCTTCAAGTGTGATATTACTTCTGTAGGGGGTGCAAGCATAAATCAAACATTTTCTAGGGGTGAAGGGCATAGAAAAAGTTGGAAACCACTGGTCAACTGTTTTTAAACATTTACGTAAAGAGAACAACAATCCATATTCATTGTCTTGCGTATAACTTCTCTAGGTTTTGTCACGTCTTAGTTTTTTTTGATCCAAAATGGCTTGTCATTTTCACACTTTTTTCTGGTGTGTCCCTATGAATCACTCCATAGCAATTCCCACAATGTCCCTACTACCTTCTTTCCATGTCCTGAATATCCTAATGGAATCTTTCACCCTGCTCTTTCTTAACTGTTCCAATATTTTCAAGGAAAAATTCCAGATGCAAATCCAAAAAGTGAATGTTGAGACTCACGTTGCAGCCCAGTTCCTTAAACCTAACTAATGCATATTTTATAATTTGGATCTTTATTGTTATCTAAAAACTACTTCTCACTCCAGGTCATCCACCACACCATCAAATTCTGGATCAGTAATCTGTTTTCTAATATCAGGTCTGGCAAAAATGCTCCTTTTCAATTTACCCTCAGAGAAACCAGGAAATGGTTGGCATAAATAAATAAATAATACAGGCTTCATCTTTTCATACTGCTTTGACAAACTGTATCATTAAACCAAGCTTAATATAAAGTGGGGGTTTCACCAAGCTAAGGCTGATGATGCTTTTGACACCAAGCTGTGGCCTTTCTATAACTCAATATTCCTTCTGAACCTGATGGAAATGCTTGGCTCTGCTGTCCCACTCACAGAATTCTGTATGCTTTGACTGCTGACCCAGTAAGATACTCAGAACTTTCAGGTTCTCACAGTTAATTTTCTTGAGAATATTTTTAAAGTTCTTATCGGTTTCTTTCAAATGCACAGAACAAGCAATTGATGCGTATTCATTACCGACACGTGTCTCACAGCTTTACATGCTGCGCTGGCTCATCACCGTGTTCAATTCCATCGATATTCTGACCTTATTATCAAATACTGTAACTCTTTTGTTTTAAACATAGACTTTTATATTAGAAAATTACATTCAGATTATGAAAATAAAATATTGATATTTCAATAATTATAGTGCAAAATGTTTCAGGAAAAAATATTAAATGACGGAGGAAAATGGTTTTCATTTTTGACTTTAGCTATTAAAAATAAATTAAAATCACATAACATAATCACAACACATTTTTCAGTGTATACTTGTGATTAGAGTTGCTTAGAAAGTTTTCAATTTGTGTAATACATTGGAAAAGGAAAAAATGAATTTAAAGTGCTTGGGCCTATCTTCATCCTGGTAGAGAACAGCTGGACTAAAGCAATGCCATATTTGTATTGTCTTACTATGAAAAATATAAAGATGATGTTTACAGCTCTGGACTGGCATTCACTCCATCTACACTTGATTCCTGCCTCTCCTGCTGTAATACTGTACTGTAAGTGCAAAAAAGATGGACTCATGGGTCACACTGAAAATAGTTAAAGCAAAGTCAAGTTACACATCCATAGCCTACAACTGTATGTGGAGTGTTATACAAATGCTGTTTTTAGAAAGGAAACACAAAAGTGATGATGGTTTCTGGCACAGTTACCTATATTTAAAATCCTGACGCAATCAAAAGTCTTCTTGATTAGTACGTCAGGGACCAACAACTTGTCTGCTTCTAAAAGGCGAGGTTACACCTGGCTTCACACCTCTAGAGAATCTATCAACTACTTAGCACCCTGCTAAAATACCTTTCAGCACTCTAAGAAACTGTAAATTGATGTCATTGTGGTCGAGTAAGTGGGTCATTATCATGCAGCAATCAAAGTTTAAACCTAATCACACCCAACACCCTAGTACTACCTAATCATATGAATTACAGCACTGGCTAAGAGTTGACAATGATAAAAAATGATCAGCCAGGAAATTGTCTGGGCATGAAGCAGATCCAGACACATTCACACACACAAATAATCACAACAAGAACAATGCGTACAATTATTATAGTTAGCCGAAGAAACTTTATTCAATTTGATATAAAAATCACAAGTGTAAAATGCATTGATTTCCATGGTCCTTGATCTTATAGCACAATTTTAAAACTGTGAAAGCAAATATACCAGCAAGTGCATGAAATACATCTTTCTATTATATAAAAAAAATCCTGGGATGAGACGAGACTTTTTAGCCTGGGATGAGATGTGACTTTTTCAGAAAGATACTTTCAAGTCCCACGAGATGAGACTTTGTGCCAAGAGATTTAACCACGCCCGGGGCCGGAAATAAAAGAGAAAGAGTAGATGACAAAGTAGAACGTCATAAAGAGGTTCAAAAACGTTGGTGCGATACAAATGCAGAGCAGGTTAGAGATAATGAGAGTACTAAAATTCGAAAGTCGCAAAAAATGGAAGTTATTACTTGGTGAAATAACGGAACATCGAAAAGAGATTGAATATATTGTTCGGATTTAAACTTTAAGTTGGAGACTTGTAGATCGTCCAATTCATGTTGCCATCAGGGAAAAGTAGTGTTTCTTTCAAATGAAGAGGTGCATCTGCGAGAATTAAGTGAAATCCACATACGCGAGTGGCAGAGACACGAAGTGGCTGGTGCATAGTGCAGGCCGGAGGTTGATGAGCGAAGCAAGCAGGGCCCTAGTTTTACAAAAGAAAAAGACATCCTAGTAGAGTTGCCCAGTCACTAATCACTGCATCATCAAGCTACAGGTGGGAAAAAAAAATTTTATTTTTAGGGTTGTGAGGAGTTGGAGGCTATTCAGGCAGCACTGGGCGCAAAACAGCAAACAACTCTGGGTAGTACATGCCCCCTTTGAAGGACACTCATGCACTCACGCTCACATTTTGATACAAAGTCAATTTAGACCTACGTATGAATTTTTTGAGGCTGTGGTCGGGATGTGGGAGGACAATTTGAACTCCTGGCAAAATCCCATGCAGGTCACAGGAGAATGTGCATCTTCCAGTTTTGTATGTCCACTATATTTTACTTTCTGTATGAATACTAACTAAATTCTTGGACTTATTATTCATCCTCCATGGCTGTTCAACATCACGTTTAATATGTTTCTGTAACATTGAAAATAAGTGCTTGGGTTTTTCTTTTACAAACATACCTCAACAAAGGGGTGCTGCTGTCTGGTAATCAACACTATACAAAGTCAATTTAGAGTCACTAGTCAATCCACCATGCATATATTTGGAATGGAGGAGGAATCCATGGTACCTGTAGAAAACCTGCACAGAGGGAGAGTGTGCAAACGCCACATATTGTGATCACTGTTGCTGTAAAAGATACAACATCAGATACGTAATTATTGGGGATTAATGACACAAAAAAGCTTTTTTTTTGCTTTCTTATTTGAGTTTTTGAATGCTTTTTGTGAGCCCTTGCTGTAGTGTTTTCTGTAAGTTAGAAATACTTCGCCTATTTTAAATGTACTTTTTTGCTGATCGTTATAGTCTTAGGCTTTTAAAGATGTCCTTGTTTTTCCAATTTGGTCGTTTCTTTTTGTTAATTGGTTTTTGGAATATGCTTATTTTGTCCCTGGATGAGAACACTGCTGAAGTGGCACCACCTATCATTTACAGCTAAGAGTTTTTACTTTCCCATTTTGTGTTTTCTAGGTATTTCCTCATCCCTGTAAAGCCTGCTTTCTGCAAAGAGCAAGTGTTTAGTTTGGTGTGTTTTAAACAGGGTTTTAAATGTAACCATGGTGTGATTACTGTTGCTTAACATATCAGTTTAAATTTTATTATTCTCTCCTTGTTGTCTGAATAGATGAGATTAAGACAGGCATTACCTCTTACAGGTTAATTTGCTATGTGCACCATTTCAGCTGTCTCTTCTGTATTTCCAACTGGGGCTTCCCAGTGTTTGTAAAGTTAAAATCCTCAATGATCACTACACCTTCCTGATTGCACACGTCATATGTGATTAAATAATATGCTATTGCTTGAAATACGAGAATGTGGTGGCCTGTAGCCAACTCCAATCACTAAATTTCTAGATTTCTTCCTTACATGTTTAAGCCACAGTAACTCTGGAATGTTCTCTTCTGCCATCTTGAACGTATGAGCTTGAAAATGATTATTTACATATGATATCACATCTCTCCCTTTCCTTCCTGCTCAGTCTTTTCTGATGGGTGTCTAAACACTAACACTATATTCCTGCACATTCCCCAATAAGAAAATATTCCAAATAATACATTAGTCATAAAGAAAAACTCCATAATCACTTGCAATAGCCACTTCTCTTGAAATAGTTATAAATACTCTGCCATATAATGAATCCAAATAATCTAGTTTGCATCCCAAAAAAGTAAAAGCAGATTGCTAGCATCAATTGAGTCAGATCATTATACTGTATACTGCTACAGAAGATAATGCCGATTAGAATTATCTGGGTTAGCACCTAACATTTTATTTCTGAACACACATGAACACAATCTACTTACATTTGAGGAGTCTCATTTTTCTTGAAAATAAAGAATGGGCTAAATGACTAATTTCTTAATGTAATGTAAAACATGGGGTTTTTGAAGCCAAACATGTCTCTCTCTCTATATTATAAAAAAAAAAAATCTTGGAAGGAGATGAGACGTGATATTCTTGGAGAGACACTTATACATCCCACAAGACGAGTCCATGCTGGGGCCGGAAATAAAGGACAAAGAGTAGATGACAAAGCAGAACGTCATAAAGAATTCAAAAATGTTGGTGCGGTACACATGCAGAGCAGGATTTAAACTTTAAGTCAGAGACTTGTGGATCGTCTAATTCGTGTTGCCATCAGGGAAAAAAAAAAGCAGTGTTTCTTCCCAATGAAGAGGCGTATCCACGAGAATGAAAAGATTCCAAAAACGTTGGCGTGGTACACATGCAGAGCAGGTTAGAGATAATGGAAGTATGAAAATTCGAAAGTCTCAAAAAAAGGATAGTAAAGATTGCATTACTGCAAACAAATGGAAATTATTACTCTGTGAAATAATGGAACATTGAAAAGAGATCAAATACATTGTTCAGATTTAAAATTTAAGTCAGTGACTTGTAGATCGTCTAATTCGTGTTGCCAGCGAGAATTAAATGATTCCAAAAACATTGGCGTGGTAAGAAGTCCTGTGAGACGGAGACTTTTAACATGAGATTCTTTCAAGTCACGCCCTACTTGCAACTATTTTCAAACAAGGCCACAGTCATCTAACCTCAGTCATGTGAATGCTTTTGTCAGACACACTTCCTGCGCTCTCAGCTCTTATAAATTTTATCAGGACAATAATTTTACACGTTCTAGATGACACGTCAACGACTAAGCGAAGAAGAAGGAGCATAGACAAACATTCGAAAAAGTTGTTTTATTTATTAGAGAGAAAGAAACGATATCCACACACAGGCAGTTATATGTTGTGTTGTCACGATGCAAGTCCAAACACGGAATCAAAATTCAATGCGATCTGGAAGAAAAGTTCATTCCAAATATTGTTTTTACTAAAGTATCATGCTTGAATGACAGGTGCTTGCTCTTCTCCAAAAATAAAAAAAACATACTTACTTAGTTTCAGAATCAGATGTTTATTCTACAAAAGAGTGTTTTACATATTTTCTATTTATGTAATGAAATTAATATTAGAAATTTAAATCTGAATGGCATTGCGGCACAGCATGTTGAGTGGTAGGCTAGCGTTCTTTTCCCAGCTGGATTCCCTTCTATGTTCAGTTTACCTGTTCAAGTAGTGGTTTGCTGGGTTTGGCTGTCTTTATGTATTGACAAATAACTAGGAAGAATCTTGACTTCAAGTGGATTTGGCCCTGTGAAGGATTTATTCTTATTGTGTTCACCAAAGGCCTCAGCTCAGCTCCCATTAGCAAGAAAAAAGAAAGTACAGAAAATGGATGGCTGATAAGTAAATAAAGGTTTCAGAAATCCAATTGTTTGTTTTGCTTACTGAAATACTAAACCTACTCCTGCTGGCCAAGAAATAAATCAATCCATCCAATTAATTCATTTATGGGTTTTAATCTAACAGCTTCAAGCAGGAACCAACACTCCATGGGATGTCAGTCCATTGCAGGAAACGCTCACACACAAACCCATTTAAATGGGGTCAATTTATAGTAGCCAATTAGTTGAATATGCACATCTCTTGAATTTTGAAGGAAAAAAATTCACACAGACATGGGGAGAACTTGCAAACTAAACAGACAGACCCTGCCCAACAAGTTAATTCCAGAACTATGGAGCTTTGAATCCACTGTGCTGCCCCCTAACACATAAATATGAATTAAAATTTTCAGATTTTAAGTTTCAATAATAAAAAAAATCTTAAAGGTATATGGTTGTAACTATTTAACTGATGAAAAGTAACATTACATTGTTCTATAAAACAATAAATACAACACAATAAATAATGACTACAGATATATCTATCAATTTTGTACACTTGTCTACAGAAGAACACGATGAATGAAACCTGTCACCAACAAGTATACCACATAAACCTGCTCTGCATGAAATGTCACTTCACCACAGCTCTTCTATATTCCATCTTAACAAATGCAAACATATCATGCAGACACCTTGTTTACCACCAGAGGGCATATATGAGTTCAAAACCAACATGAAAGTGTCAAAACAAAATGAGAAACATGATCCTGCTCATTGGCTGTAAAAAAAAGAACCAGAGACAGACACAGATTAAAAAGATGCCTAGGCTTATATGTCTAATTCTACACAACGCAACACATGTACAGTATTCATATGCTCAATGGTAGGGCCTGGAGCCTAAGAAGGGGGAAAATCCCGAAGTCCTCCCAAGTTTGACTCACACTGTAACACTCCTGCTGGCAGACCCATCTATTCTCATTTGAATATTTTTAAGCAACCAGGGAGTTTAATCTATGTGAAATAATTAGCATTATATCACTGTCCAAACCCAAGATACAAGGGGCCATGTGTAAACAAAAATGATCATTTTTTGATACTTGTGTCTTTTAATCGTTAAAGAAAGGTGGATAACATTACAATATACTACCAATGCAGAACTGGGGGAAATTTTTGGCCCATTTCTTAATGAACTGGTTTAGATTTGTGGGTTATCCCATCTCTCTATTATAAAAAAAAATCTTGGGACGAGACATGATCTTTTGAAGAGAGACACTTTCACGTCCCACGAGATGGTCAAGTCACATCATACTTACAACCTTTGGAAGCAAGTCCTGTGAGATGGTGACTTTTGCAAGTTGTGCCCTACTTACAACCATTTTCAAACAAGACCACAGTCATCTAACCTCTCAGTTGTTGGAATGATTTTGGCAAACACACTTCCTGTGCTCTCAGCTCATAAAAATTGTATTCATTCTAGATGACACGTCATCGACTAAGCGAAGAAGAAAGAGCAGTGTGTCAAAAAGAGACCCAAAAGCGTTGGAAAGAAAATGCTGCAAAAAAGAACAATAATAATCTATGTGCGAATTCTGAAAATAAGGAAAGTAATAATCAGACCATGCGAAGTAAAATTGAAAAACCTCGTAGGTCCAATCAGGGTCAGAAATAAAAGACAACAAGATGTAAAATTTTAACAGGCGACGAGAAAGGTAATGTAGAACATATTCCACAAATAACATTAGACACAAAAGGAGATCTTGATATACCATTTCGTATTAAAACATTTACAGTTTCCTGTGAGAATAGCTTTTGCTATGACAATTAACAATTCACAGGGACAAACATTCGAAAAAGTCGGTTTATTTATTAGAGAAAAAGAAACGATATTCACTCACGGGCAGTTATAAGTTGCGTTATTACGATGTAAGACCAAACACGGAATCAAAATTCAACGCGATTTGGAAGAAAAGTTAATTCCAAATATTATTTTTACTGAAGTTTTAAAGTAAAAGTGAAAATAATGCATGTGTAACAATTCCCATGAAAATAACAATCTCTTTAAATTGTATTTCTGGTTAACCAAACCTGGGGGTTGGCAAGCAAAGCAAGCAGGGAGCAGAGCCCCCTAGTTAAATTTAAAGAAAATCTTACCTGGCAAGAATATCACTCTAAAATGAATTGTTAATTTCAGATTTTGCTATAACAATTGGAATCTGGATTATGCCTAGGCCACTTCTTCAAGGCTGTCTTTCTGCAACCATTCTAATGCAGACATCACAGATCACTGACTTGCTGGTTCAGCACAGTTCTCCATGGCCAACCCATCTATTGAAGAATCCACCATTACAGAAAAGATGGTCGCTTCAGTGATATCAATTCCACCAGGTCTTGATTTAACAAAGCATTAAACAATTATTACACAAGGACTACTGTGCTGGTGGCACGGTGGCGCAGTGATAGTGCTGCTGCCTCGCAGGAAGGAGACGTGGGTTTGCTTCCCGGGTCCTCCCTGCGTGGAGTTTGCATGTTTTCCCTGTGTCTGCGTGGGTTTCCTCCAGGTACTCTGTTTTCCTCCCACAGTCCAATGACATGCAGGTTAGGTGCATTGGTGATTCTAAATTGTCCCAGGTGTGTTGGCACCCTGCCCAGGGTTGGTTTCCTGCCTTGCGCCCTGTGTTGGCTGGGATTGGCTCCAGCAGACCCCCGTGACCCTATAGTTAGGATATAGCAGGTTGGATAATGGATGGATGGACTACTATGCTGATCTACTGCTGCTAACTTGGGTACACTATTTTATATCAAAATATAGCATGACCTATGTTTGGCAAAAAATGCTCTGTTGTTGAATGACTTGTTTAAATGGCATTATTTCAGAATTCTTCTATCACAATGGTGCATTTTGGCAAACTTGGAGCTAACACTCATGTTATTAGTGAGTGTCATTTGTGTCATGCTGTTTTACTTTGAATATATATCGTCTCAGTATTCTTCTGATCATGAAGCCAAGAATGCTAACCTTAGCAGCAGTGAAAGAGATCTACAGATCCACAGTTATTAGTCTGGGGTTCTTTGTGTTATTTTTTAAAGATTCATGCCTTGCCCCACTCCTGGGAAAATTGACTACTGTCCTATCTTTTCTCTAATGTGATAATATGGCTCAAATTATGTTTCGGTCAAGTGCAGGAGCTGGTAAGAATCGCTTTGTAAGTTTTTAAAGATGGGTATATAGCAACAGCTTTTATTTTAGAAATTTTCATGAAATTTCTTATTATGGTACTGTCTAAATCCCATCTCATTATTAAGAGATTAAGTACTCCAATATGTCACTAATTAAAAATTTAATTAGGTTGACTTTATTGAATAAATTAGGAAAAATATTTTCATGCCTAAATATTGCATTTTTAACTGTCTTGCACAAATCAAAAAAAAAAAAGTAACAAAATCATCCCACCAATTCCTAGGGTCAGGACAAGAAATGCCCAATAACTTATGGGGACTGTTTACATGTGAGTAGAACTACAGAAAACTGTAACATCTTGTGAGAGATGTCCGCCAGTTTATCCCGGCCAGCACCCCCAGGCCGCTAGATGGAGTCCTCCCTGCAGCATAGAGGTGCCCCGGATTCCCGCTGGGCATCGTGGGAAATGGAGTTCTACTTCACTGCCCTGCTGGGTGCCGTCGGGTGACACAGGGATTTCTATTTTCCCTATAGCCCGGAAGTACTCCTTAGTCACGGGGCTGGAAGAACTGAAGTACTTCTGGGCTGAATAAAAATAAATAGTTTTCATCTGACCCGGAAGTGCTATGGAATCACATGGACTGAAGGACAGAAGCACTTCCGGGTCACGGACTATGGGAAATCCAGCAAGCAGAGCCGGAGTTGGGAGGAAGTGTGACGGAGCTGCTGGGAGTAGAGGATTCATTTATTGTATTATTGATTTATTGCTTTATGGTGGTGATCGTGGTGTCTACTGTGGCACAATATCAGAAAGAAGAAATTAAAATTATTTCTGGTACTTTTACCTGGTGTCTGGACATTTTGTCTGTGGGTAATACGAAGCAACAGCGACCCCTAGTGTCACAATCTGAAGAAGTGAATGAATAAGTCCTAAGATGCTCAGGTGTTGACATATAGTCTGTAGTAGGCATGTGACTAATCTAAAGGTTTCCCAGAAACAACTGTAGATATAGGATCGCTTTGCAAGAGTAGCTATTCGAAAGCTGTCTGGAAATTGAATTAACTCAAAAATAAGTAAGGCACTCTCAGTTATTTCAGACTGGCTAACACTGGTTACTAAAATGATGATGATGTGATGTATCTAATTTTTCTAGCCAACTAACAGACTGTTTGGTTTGTGCAGCATTTAAACATTCAGAGCTCATCCTGTAGAAAAATCAGCTTTTTGTAATTTGTGAAATAATGTAAATCTACAAGTCCTTGTTGTGTTGTACTATTTTTTTTAGTTTCCCCATCCATAGTGGTACATGTCTTGCATGCAACTGTGTGACTTGAGCAGATAGTGCAAAAAAGTAAAACATATTATATATACTGTATATATATATATATATATATATTCATATTCAAACACACTTATTTCATTTCAGTGTTGTGGGGCATGAGGCAGGAAACAACACTGGAAAGAGCACCAGATAGGAAATGTAGCACTTGAAAACCGGCAGTGCTTGTAATTTATTTATTTATTTATTTTTTGAATATACAGTCTTTAGCATCACTGTGGTCTGCCATGTGTGGCCACTTTAAAAATGGGGGAAATTATGGGAAAGTGACCAAATTCCATTGAATCCATAGGACAGATACACACAGGAATTCCCCATTTACAATTTTTGAAAGAGGCTTTTAACCGAGACATTTACTGTACATGACACAAAAGTTTTCTGCAGATTCCAATGAACAATGAACCAGTATCTTCACTTTTAGGCCTCCACATAGCCTTCCATGTTAAAGAACAGAAGTTGAGTTCACTTAGCTAAAGCCTTTTACTAATGGTTGAACAGCTTCTACTGCTGTTGTGTCATTTTCCAACAAAGTGAAATAAACATTGATTAGTTTACAGCATGTTTACATCTTCAACATACTTAACAGGTTGTCCCAATTTTCAATTGCCTCTGCACAATTTCTTGAAGGTTAAGACTATTATGTTAACATAAACCCCCAACCTTGGTACTGCCAAGTTCAGTCCTGAGGAATTCCTGTGTCTAAAAATTTTTGTTTCAACCAGTTTTACATTCAGTGAAACATTTTACCCGTTTGATCTCATTGTTTAATTAACTGGTCTTTCACTTATTCTGCATTTAGAAAACAGTAAGTACTAGTGTGAAACTTACATTCATAATTAATAACTCTTTTGTTGTGTTCCATTATTTCACCCTTTTTTTCTGGAAATTACAGTCTTTTATCCTAATAGTAACAACAAGAAGTAATGAGAAGAGTAGACACCAGGGTCAAATTACACTGATTGACACAATAAAAATACAAATAAATATTTTTACATTTTTTATGAATGTAAATCTCACATACTATTGCTTTTGTAGCTTACTTCAAGTATGCTTTGTCACCTATGTGAAATTCAAACTTGATGTTCTTTTTACCAGCAAGAAGTATGGTGTATTCTTTATATAAAACAGTTTCTGCACGTCTTTCAGAATTTTTGCATACTCTTCAGAATTTGCTATCCCCAAGGTTGTGTCATGTGGAAAATTTCAAGTTAACCTTTTATATCTCAACTAGCAAAATACCCGCGCTTCGCAGCGGAGAAGTAGTGTGTTAAAGAGGTTATGTAAACTTATATATACATATACATATATATACATATCTACATATACATATATATATACATACATATACACATTCACATATATATATATATATATATATATATATATATATATATATATATATATATATATATACACACACACACACACATATACAAATTTACACATCTACGTATATATATACATATGTAAATATATATACATATAAATATATACACACATATCTATATATCTACTGTATATATATATATATATATATATATATATATATATATATATATATATATATATATATATATTCACAGCATTCGTAGTCTGAATCACAATCTGATTGAATGGGTGGTTACCTACCAGGTAACGCTTATGGTTGGCCAGCAAGTCAGCTAACATCCGCCACGGTGCCTTCAGTTGTGAGAAGCAGATCATAGAATGGTTGAAAATAGTTTACTGTCAAATAATGCAAAGAGTACGCGACATGTGTTTTGCCCTAATTCTTGGCTCATCAGGCGTAAACACTCACTGCACTCCCTTACAGGAATCGAACCTCGGACATCAGTGCTAGAGGGGCTTCGCAGCGGTGAAGTATTGCTTTTAAATTTTAATTAAGAAGAAAAGAAAACCTTTTTAAATTGAGGGAAAATATACCAATAACAATTTGTTAAGGATCTGTTTTTTTTGTGAAGCTGCCTTTACACAGTCTGTCCGCTGTTTTATAAACGAACGCCATATATGGCCGTTCTTTCTACTTCACAGTCAGTTCACGTGATTACGTGGGAGGCGTGATGACGCAATACGCAACCCCGCCTCCCACGGCCAGCGAGCTGCAGTCCATTACAGTATATGGACAAAAAAGAGGTTCCAGTTATGACCGTTACGCTTTGAATTTCAAAATGAAACCTGCCTAACTTTTGTAAGTAAGCTGTAAGGAATGAGCCTGCCAAATTTCAGCCTTCCACCTACACGGGAAGTTGGAGAATTAGTGATGAGTCAGTCAGTCAGTCAGTGAGGGCTTTGCCTTTTATTAGTATAGATAATATAGAAAGTAGCTTTCCTAGCATAAGCACATGAATTGAAGGTCTCATCACATTTTGATCATTATCCTCTTTGTTTCATGCCCATTAGCCAGTTCACAATCTAATTCTGTCAGTTACCAAGGATGCCAATGGCTTCCAAGTTCAGGATTATTTCTAAAAAACAACAAAATACTTTTTAAAATGTCTAAATAAAATACTGTATACATATATTTTGTCATACAAATCCAACAGCTTATTGAAAAATGTCTAAGATTTTTGGCAGGATCATTCTCTTCTCAATCCATTCAGGGGTTGTTGAGCTGTCATTCAAAATACTGTTTTCACATAAGTACTCATTTAGTTTGTTTGTGGCTTTGAGTATAGTGTCCATTGTTTTACATGAGGGCAAAGTGGTCAATAGCACAGTTACTCTGATTCACTTTGTCTGGAGTCACATTTGACTGTTTGCAATCATTAGGTTCTTCTATGATACTATCTACATTTCTTATGTCATTACTTACAAATTCCTACCAGGGCCAGGGGTTTAACTGGTCTTCAACCACCTAATATCTGAAAAATCAGATTGCTCCATTTCTCCAGATCAGAAAAAACAAATTCCTCCATTTTAAAATGCTTCCTTTAAATTTCCTCTGTTGCACAAACTTGGTTAAAATATTTTATTTGTCTACACTTTTCCCACTTATGGCAAAGGCTGTTGGGATAGACTTTGGCTTTGCATAACTGTATAATGGCCACAGCAAGTTCATTAAATGAACCTGTCTATATTTGATATTATCACAGATGACGGTTTAAATGTGTGGTTCCAAAGCTATCTTCCTCTTTGAAGATAAATAATTGAGAAAAAAGCTAGTTAAAGCTGTGGGTGATGATAATTTAGGTTAGGGGTCCCTAAACATGGTCCTGAAGGTTTGCAGTGGCTGCATGTTTTTGTTCCAGCCCAGCTTCGTAATAAGAAGCCAATTATTGCTACTGAAGCACTTTCGCTCCTTACAACAATCTTGTGCTTCATTTTAGTTAAGTCACTTGTCATAACATTTAAATGCTTATTTTAGTCTTAAACAGATGCATTTATTATTTTCAGTTGTTTCTTGTTTTCTCAACTAATTGCCAATTATCAAGGAGATGAAAATGATGAAGATACCAGCAGTTCATTGATTAACTGGTTGCCCTTTACAGCCATCATTAGTATGTGTTTTTGATTAAATATCTGGAAAGAAATGGAACAGGAAAACTGAAGTACTGAAAAATGACTGTTTAGGACCAAAGACCATTTGGATGGCATCTTTGGAAAGAAACAATCTACAAAATAAGAATGACCTGGCGTGGCTGCATGAAAGCCATAGACATAAACAACAAGGTCTGTTACCAGCAAGGACTGGATTTAAATTTAGGTGGATTATCCAACTCCAATGGACCAGAACAAAATTTATGAATTGGTAAGGATTAGAATATGTGACAAATAAAATATTAATGTAAATAAAATAAATGGTCTTTAAAGGATAAGTTTGGTATTTTTCCAAGTCAAAGTTATTTCTTCACATAGTATTTATGCATTTGCCATAAAAAATTGTTCCAAAGTCCAGCATTTTGTATAAATTTGCTATACAATGGAGAAAAAGGGGCATCAAGCACCACTGGAAAAAGCCTAAAACTTACTGAACTCTGAGTTTTGATAAAAGAAAGCATGCCTTCCATGTTTCTGACACAGGTTTGTGACAACAAAAAGGATTGGGAAATAATCATTTTATTGCGCATTCCTGGTACCATTTTTCTCGATGCAAGGATACATTTTCTATTTGTTTGTGTGAGTTTTCACATAAATACAGAAGTAAACCAAAATAAACTAACCATGTACATGAACAGTTTATTATAATCATACAAAAAGAACACACCCAAGGGTGTGAGGTGAAAGATTATTGCAGAAGCCTGCGAGTGCTGACTTATCACACAGCGCTGGTTTTCTTTATATATTTTATTTATTTTTTATTTTTATTTTATTATATTTTATTAATCCCGAAAGAAATTACTTGGTTTTTCGCATACCCCTGGGGTCAGAGTGCAGGGTCAGCCATTGTACAGCGTCCCTGGAGCAATTGAAGGTTAAGGGTCTTGCTCAAGGGCCCAGCAGAGTAGCATCTCTTTTTGGCAATGATGGGGATTCGAACCGGCAACCTTCGGGATACCAGCACAGATCCTTAGCCTCCAAGCCATATATATAAAAAAAAAAGCTGACTATCATAACATTAGTGTTTTTTTTTTCTTAAAAAACGTATAAGCTATTTTACAAATTGTGTTTAATCGTAACACTCAGATCAGTATATTGATGACTGTCTTGGCTTGAAAAATGGATGTATTCGGAAAGTTTTAAGGCATTTGTTTTCCAGTGGTACTTCGTGCTGCATTAATTCCAATGTAAAGCACCAGTGCAGGCATAATATTTTTATATTTTATAGAACACAATTTTGTGCAGGAAATGGATATACACCATGTTTGTAAAGAAATAACTTCAGCTTGAAAAATACCAAACTGTGAAGGAGCAGAACCCTATTCAGGGTTGGTTCCAGACAATACTAAGTCGATCCTGGCTCCCAAGATCCAGAATTTAGATAAAAAACAGTTGGATGTAATTTAAAGAGCAAGGCTTTTCCTTTCCTACAGAGTGATTATTTACCTTTATTAAAAAACACATTTCAAATCACACCTTTCTATACAAAGCCAGTAGTATTTATTTGCACTTTCATGGTTTATCTACATAAAAGGTGTGGTAAATCTGAATTAACAGAAGTAGCATTATCTTTATTTTTTGTAACATGCTTTAAAATTATAAAAGTCCTGTGACAGGCACACATTATTTTGCAGTAAGCTTTGGTAATCACAGAAAATGCTAAAAACAAAAGTATGACAGCCTTCTTAACGTTACCTTAAAAACTGCTTTTAATTATCAGGCATGTTTGTTCTACTAATTTGGATCCCTATCAAGAACATGCGATAGTTAACACTCATGATGTGAAATAAAATGTTCTCTGACACAAACAAAGTGAGTGCAGAAGTTCATTCAGTGAAGAGATTCAGACTAAAACTGAGCATTAAAACTAAGGCATACTGTACATGGTGGGAAATACAGAATACGAACAACAGAATTCTTAAATCTAAGCTAGATGATTATTTATTCAAAAATACCAACAGAATATTGGTAAAGATGATTTGTTTTGCCATTTTAAGGCTATGTTACATTATGCAACTTTTCCAGCGATTTCCAGTTGTAGTATTAATTTACTTAATCTTAGTAAGCTGGAGACACTCAGTGACAAGCTCCCGTGAAGCCAGTTGCCTAATGTGACATACTAAATGATTCGCTTCAACTAGTCTGTGACTCACTCCAAAATAAATCAAACAGGTTTGATTTTGTCTTTAGTTATAGGAGCAGGCTCTTTGTGCATGAGAGATGAGAACCAATAAATGCCTATCTGGAAGTACAATGTATTTCATTAAGCAACAAGGAAAAAAAGAACACAGGTATTTTGGACCTCACAAACAGAAGAGAAGCTTGTCTAACGTTCTTCTGTTTTACATCACACTACAGAATGGAGAAAAAAAATGGCAACAATTGTGACTGAACTCACTGTAGCTGTCAACCTTCACATAGCACAGGCTCTATCAGGCTGGGGCGAGCATGACATCACTAGGAGAAAGGCACTCAGTAAGTAAATTTGACATGGGTGGCGATTTTCAGTCATTTAAACTAACTGGAGACAAGACCAGCAACTGTGGTCAGCAAATATAATACACCCAATGACTAGAAATAACATTATGTGAGAATGGCTTTAGGTGAGGATTTACAAAGAGCATTAATAAATAAAATAGGGCTTTAGTATTTTCCCTAAACTAATCTTTTTTTTTTTTTTTTTTTTTTGTGTGCGAGCACAACCAATCGTTGCAACTTGCCTAGCACATAGCAAGAAAATATCTAAGAATTTACTGTAGTATACATACAGAATAAGTATGAAATAGGATATCACTTGTTAAGAAGCAATTGTTTTTAACCTGGGCATTACTTAAATTAATAATTTGCTCATATCTATATCATTCATACTATCTATATTACTAAACGACAGTTTAATTTATGCACGGACGACAGACGCACCAAAGCGCATGCACACTGCACCTCAGCGCCCCAGAGTCAAACCCAGCGGCTTCCCAGAGTCAGTAGGTGGCACCCAAACAACACAACCTGTAAACTAAACTTGCTCTAATCCACTGTGCCAGCAGTCTGTGTGGCATATCTGAATCACATAATGGTAACAGTAAATGTCGTCTACCTAACGACACAGCCACAGAAAAACAAATACGAGACTGCATGGATAAAAACAATAAACAAAGGCTCCTACAACGCGCTTCAGGAACACCAGATGCAAAGAAGTCACGGCTCCAAAAAGAAAGAGCTCAACTAACGGAAATACAAAAACGAGCCCGTATGGATAAAAACAATGAACGAAGGCGCCCACAATGTGCTTCTGAAACAGTATGGATACGACCTGTAAACTAAATCTCAGGTAAAGCATGCACGCCAGGTTGTACAGTATATATGCACAGATGCCAGAGGCAACAGACCAGCCGTACACACTACCACCGCTGCCTGAATGCGACCGCCCACACCACCACATATACCACCTTCGTTTAGTAATGTGCCCCTCCAGGCCTAGGTCCGCCGCCATCGTCACTTCAGCATGCGAATCCGCCGCCGTCAGCAAACGACGTCTAGCTAACGACACAGCCATCGAAAAACAAACACGAGACCGCATGGATAAAAACAATACACGGAGGCTCCTACAATGCGCTTCAGAAACACCAGAGGTAAAGACGTCACGGCTCCACAATGAAAGAGCTCAACTAACGGAAATACAAAACGAGCCCGTATGGATAAACACAATGAACGAAGGCGCCCACAATGCGCTTCTGACACAGCAGAGGTAAAGGAGTCATGGCTCCAAATGGAAAGAGCTCAACGATTAGTAATACAACACCGAGCCCGTACTTCCCAGAGTCAGGACGTGGCGCACAAACAACACAACGTCTAAACTAAACTTGCTCTAATCCACTGTGCCAGCAGTCAGTGTGGCATATGTGAATCACATAACGGTAATTGTAATGTAGTCCTCCATGCCCGGATCCGCCGCCATGGTCACTTCAGCATGCGAATCCGCCGCCGTCAGCAAACGACTTCTGGCTGACGACACAGCCATAGAAAAACAAAAAAGAGACTGCATGGATAAAAACAATAAATGAAGGCATCTACAACGCACTTCTGAAACACCAGAACCAGATGAGTCACAGCTCCAAAAAGAAACCGCTTTAGTACAAATATGTTTATTTAATTAAATGAAAATTTCCTAGGACGCACCCACCCTCCATGATATTTCATCCCTCCAAATATCGGAGGGAACAGAAAGTGATTGCCATTCTTGAATATGCGATTCTTTCGAGAATCGCGGGGTTGCTGGTATTATATATATATAATCAGCTTCTCTTTCAAGCTTGTTTGCTGTGTGTCTATTAGAAGTTAACACCAGGAATGAAAATTGAACAGACATACAGTTAAAAATAAAATTTTACATTCCATAACCTACAGTACATTACAGCTTGTTTCTTGTGCTCATGGAAAAGTTGAGGATATGAATTCAAACCACAGTGATGAAGACTGATGCAAGAGTACTAGTAATGCAAAACTCACCCCAATATTGTAAATACACATGCACCAGTATGAAGCCAGTTTCTGTATGAACTTTGTATTATTCATGTGGGATTTGAAGAAGTCATGAAGAGTTTAATGAGTTGGTGTTTTGCATTAGTAAATAATTCCAAATCTGTTTTTCAAGTTTATTTATTTATTTTAAGTCAGACCAGGGTGTTTTTTTTTTTTTTTAAAGATTAAGGACAATGGGTGCTGGATACTTTCAAACTCTTGATTAGAACAAATGTTATCCCTTTCATTTTATAAACCCATACAGAGGGACACTGAAGACTTAAATGGAAAGATTTAAAGGCATTTAGAGTAGAATCCTGCTTTTAATCTGCCAAAATTATTAGTATAAAAGTTAACACCATAGAGGCTACCATGAAGACTTGACTATTTCAGAGTTTTCCAAGATAAAGAAATGCAAGGATACTAATGTCCCGTTAGGGAAGCTCTAGTCTGGTGTGCTGGCACAGTTAGGCCATCTCTGCCTTGAAGAAAAGCTTTCAAGCCACTCCAAGCCACAGCAGTAATTGAGTCAAGAAAAAAATATTGGGATAAAGGTCCAGTAGAGAGATAATGGAGGCAAGAAATGATGTGAATACTCTGGAGTACTTTTTGGGAATTAAGTTTCTGAACCACTTCACCCAAGAGACTGTCATCCGTCTCCCCGACATTTTGGAATGCAGGGCAGGTGCTGCCATCTATCGGCAACAAAAAGAATTTTAAGTGAAATCTCTATGTGCAGGGCAAGTGCTGTGAATTTTCTATGTAATAAACTTAAGTTATAGTGTAATGAAAATTACATAATTAGATCTGGACCACCCTATACTGTGAAAACTGGCCCCAAGGAGCAGCAGAGTTTTTTATTTGTTGCTCTTTTTCCTTTGTATTTTTATTTTCTTTATTTCTTTTTTAAAGAAAAAGTAACATACTCCTACTGATATACCTGTGGCTCTCTGGAGATTAATTCCAGGAGAGGAAAGATACTAGCAGGAGGCTTTTTCAATACACAGTTCAAAATCTATCTAACCATAGTCAACTATTCATCAAATACCCTGACAAATACAACTTGTCTACTGTATGCCTGGGTATTCAGCAATATGCAACAGCACAGCACCTAAACGGAAGACACACCAATCTGTACTACAGGACATTGCCCAACCAAAACTTGGAAAAAAAATCATTATTAATCATCACAGTTATGTAAAAGCAATACAACTGAGGCCATTAGCAGGTCAAAGAGGAGCATGTTATGTGATAATGGAGTATATCTAATTGTAGCAAATAATTGGTTAAGTCTCCTGCCTTCCACAATAGCCTATTGCTAGAAATTACAAAACCTGCATCTAGTGATGCATGTGTTTAATCCAGGGTATAGCAAATGCAACAAATGAAAGGAAGCACAAGTACTTTATGATGTAGACAAATGACTAAGAAATGGACCTTTGGATAGGCTCTGGCCATTATAACTCTGAAGTGGGTTATGTTGTTCTGAAAATGTTATTTTAAATGCAAGATGTTAAAGCTGGTACTAAACTTAACCTAAAGTTAATGTAAAGATCTCAGTATGAGTCACTGTGTTCTTAATTTGTTATAAAGTAGAGCATTAATGTATACATTCAGCATTAATTAAACAAGTACAGTAACCTAACAATACATCGTTACAATAAGTTAATACAGAGACAGACTTGCTGCTCTGGAAGATGGATGCAGAAGGAATAATATTAGAATCGAAGGTCTACCTGAGGATCGTGAAAGTCCAAACCCAGTGAAATTTTTAGCTGAATTATTCTTCAAAATAATTGGAGAGGACTTTAAATCAGACACCGAGATAGCAGCAGCTTATCGCATATGGGGATCAAACACATCTAAACCTAGGACTTTTGTTGTGTGCTTCAAGAAGTTACAATCTAAATTAAATGTAATGTCACTTCTCAGACAGAAACAAGAGATTATATTTCAAAATAACCTCATTCGTATTTTCCCTGATTTCTCACTCTCAACAGCTGCTAAACCTGCCTCTTATTATAATATTAAACAGCGCTTACGAAAAGCCGATATCAGATACAGCCTCTTGTATCCCGCCAAACTTAAAGTGGATATTCAAGGCAAACATTGCATCTTTACCTGTACAGAGGAAGCAGATAAAGAGTTAAGAAAGCTGATCCCGACACTTTCCTGAAACACGATTGTGAGTCGCACCCTGTCATGGCATCGTAAAGAAGATATCACCGGCTCTCTGATCCGCTTGCAGTGACACTGGTACCATAATTATACATCCTTTTCCCTTCTCGGTTACTATCTGTTTATGTTTTAATTACAATTATACACATTTATGTATGTATGTGTGGAAGAAATTAAATTAGTAACTTTTTTTTCTCTTTTTACTATTCTAAAGGAGATTATTAAACATCATACCCTTGGTTTATTGTTATCGCATTAGGGTTTATTATGCTTATCCAGGGCCACTTTCTAACACCATTCCTTTTTTTTATGCTTATAGTATTTAGACTGTATCGGCAATAGATATCTCAATTTTAATTCTTATATGCCGCTGCTGGGGGGGCTTGTTTTGTTTTAGACATGCTCTGTCTCTAGGTATGTCAGAAGACTGAGACTTTGTGAAGTGGGGTCCAGCCTCACGTGGGGAGGCAAAATTCGAGGGGGGGAGAGAAAGAGAGCAAGCTATCTCTAATCTTTCCTTTTAATCCTTATAATTATAATTACCAACGTGACAATACACTGCATGGCAATAACCCCTGGGAAAATTGGAAATAAAGGTCAAAGCTGTCTCACTTTCGGTTAAGACAACAAAATAACATCAAAAATTCAGAATCAATGTCTCCAAGACGGGACAGTTAACTTTGTGAGCTGGAATGTTAAAGGCCTGAATCACAAATTAAAAAGAGTCTTCTCTCACCGAACAGGTCTAAACGCTAAAATAGTATTTTTACAGGAGAACCACTTATTAAGCAAGGATCAGTTCTAGCTGCAAAAAGACTGGATTAGCCAAATGTTCCATTTCAGCTTTACAAAAAAAAAAACTAGAGGTGTGGGAATTCTTATCCTTAGATTTGTAGTATCAAATGTTGTATCTGATCCTTAAGGGAGATACAGTACATGATTGTCATGGGTAATTTATTTAATTGTAAAGTGATTTTGATAAATGTTTATGCACCCAATGTGGATGATAGGGACTTCATCCAAAATATATGTGCATCCATTCCCAATGTGAACACTCATAAAAGTATAATGGCTGGGGATTCTAATTGTGTTTTAAATCCAGACCTAGATAGGTCTCCTGTCACAGGGGAGATGACATCTAACACTGTAAAGACAATTACACTTTTTGTAACTTACCACAACTTATCAGACCCCTGGAGATTTCTAAACCCAAACTCAAGAACATATTCCTTCTACTCACCAGTGCATCATTGCTATTCAAGAATTGACTATTTCTTTGTAGATAACAATTTCTTTCCTACAATTAAATCCTGCAAGTACGACGACGCTATTGTTATTTGCGACCATGCCTCTCTGATCTTGGAGCTAAAAATCATTATACCCCACATACTCATCTTGTAGATGGTGTCTTAACCCACTTTTATTAGCAGACGAGAACTTTACAGAATTTATATCAAAACAAATGTTTTTTTCTAGAGACAGATACATCCTCAGAGGTCTCTGCAGGAATACTCTGGGAAACCCTGAAGGCCTTCTTAAAAGGACAGATTATCTCATATCTTTCCCACAGAAATAAATTGGAAACCAAGCAGGTATCAAAGCTAACTAGCAAAATTACTAGAATAGATCAAGAACATACCAGGTGTCCAAGTGAGGCTCTTCATAGGAAATCTGCATTCAGAACTCAACCTCTTGACAACGAAGGAAACTGAACAACTTATTTATAAATCAAGACATCATTACTATGAACATGGAGAGAAAGCTAATAAGCTTTTAGCTCAACAAATCCAGAAGCAAGAAGTTCGCAATGCAATCCCAGCAATCACCAACACAAACGGAGACAAAATCATTGACCATAAAAATATAATGCACATATTTAGAGACTACTATAAATCCATATATTCTACCGAGTTTAGAGAAGACAAGACACAATCTAATGCATTTCTGGATTCATTAGAGGTACCACAAATAGATACTCTTAGTGCAGAAGAATTGGATAAACCATTGGCACTATCAGAATTATTAGATGCTATAAAGTCACTTCAGAGTGGGAAAGCAGGAGGCCCCAATGGCTACCCTGCCGAATTTTATAAGAAGGTCTCTACTCAGCTAGCTCCAAATTAGCAACATTCACAGAAGCTAGACACAATAAAATTCTACCTCAAACTTTTCGCCAAGCATTAATCACCATCTTTCCTAAACAAAACAAGAACGTATTACAATGTGCATCATACAGACAATTTCACTTCTGAATAATGATGTTAAGATACTCTCCAAAGTCCTAGCTAGAAGGATGGAGAAAGTGCTACCTTCAGTAATATCACAAAATCAAGCTGGATTTATTAAAGGCCGACACTTAGCGTCCAATCTTTGACGCCTGTTTAATGTAATATATTCACCCGCAAAGTCAAACATCCCAGATATTTTATTATCCTTAGATGCAGAAAAAGCATTTGATATGACTGAATGGAACTACCTTTTCACTACACTGGAGAAATTTGGGTTTGGCCCAAACATTTGTGCATGGATCAAACTACTATATACCAATCCACAAGCTTCAGTTTGTATTATCAACATTAATTCAGACTACTTTAAACTAGAACGTGGTACCAGACAAGGATGCCCCTTGTCACCACTACTTTTTGCAATCGCCATTGAGCCACTGGCAGTTCACTGTTGAAACGCTTATGAGATAAAAGGGGATTATCAGAGAAGGACTTGAACAGAAAATTTTTCTATATGCAGATATGTTACTGTATATATTAGACCAACAATATACTGTGCCTGCAGTCCTAACAGCACTAACACAATTTCAAAAGATTTCTGGGCTCAGAATTAATTTGACTAAAAGTGTGTTCTTTTCAGTGAATTCTCAAGCTCACAATATTTGATTGGACACCTTCTCTTTTATCATTGCAGATCAGTTTAAACATCTAGGGGTAAACATCACAAGTAAACATAAACATTATGTTTATCAACAAAGTTTTGCTGTCTGTATGTAAAAAATTAAGCAAGACTTACATAGATGGTCAACCCTTCATCTCACTTTAGCTGGAAGAATTAACATTATTAAGATGAATATCCTCCCTAAGCTTCTCTTTTAATTTCAAAACATCCCAATATACATTAATAAATCATTTTTTAATAAATTAGATTCAACCATAACCACATTTATTTGGAATTCAAAACATCCACGTATCCAAAGAGCGACTCTACAAAGGCAGAAATGTTTCCAGGGGAAGATCCAACCTGCGAACGCTGCAATCATGCTCCAGCCTCACTTGGTCACATGTTTTGGGCCTGCACCAAATTAACATCATTCTGGACCAAAATTTTTAAATGCCTTTCAGACAGCCTCCTAACTCATTAACAGCTGTGTTTGGTGTACTACCAGATGGGCTTAAAGTGGAAAAGGACAAACAAACTGTTATTGCCTTTACTACACTATTGGCACAGAGACTTATCTTGTTAAACTGGAAGAATCCTAACTCTCCCCTTTTAAGTCATTGGGTAACTGATATTATATATTATTTCAAACTGGAAAAAATCAAATTCTCATTTAGAGGATCTGTGCAGAATTTTTTCAAAACCTGGCAGGATCTAATCAATAACATTTTAGAATCAGCTTTTAAAGCACTGAGGAAGCAGATTCTCTCCCTATTTCTTTGTCTTCTCCATTTATCTATATTCACTTATTAATTTATCTATTTACTTATTTTTAGTAAGTTTAAGTTTTATTCCGCTGCCCATGCTCTCTTTCTCAGGGGTGGAGGTTGATTTGTTTTCAATCCTATTCTTGTAAAATTGATCTATTTATATGGAATGTTGTGTGATTTCAATAAAATCAATAAAATAAAAAAAAAGTTAATACTGTTCAAATGGAAATGAATAAACTAAGTTTATTCACAAGACCCATTTTAAGAAGCCACCATACTTTTGCAATATATATTAAGAGCAAAAATTGTATTGTAGATGGGGTGGAACAGTGATGAGTCAACGCTTAGATCAGGATTCAGTGAAACTGTGAAAAGTTTCTATTTTAAACAAAATTCAAACAGTAAATATATTTTAGAGAAATGAATGGAAAATACTGTATTTCTTATTTTCAAATAATGTGTAGGGAACTTCAAAAATTACAACATTTGAACACACACTGACTCAACACCTGCTCATGATACATCAGAGCTATTGGGGAAGCCAATGAAAAGAAAAGCTAATTAACTAAAAGCAGGGTGAACAATATTTCAAAGGAATGTACTGCTCCGCAGCTCCAATGTAGATGATACGAATTTCAGACTAGACAAACCAGTACAATAGGCACCACCGCTGCTGCTTAGCCCTTTGAATATTAACATTTGATCCACCAAGCTTGAAACTGTAGACATTCATGTTATAATGTAACTTTCAATGAGAATCTCTAAAAAGCTTTTATTTAAACGGTCTCAGTTAGCTCATTCAAACTGTACAACTCCAAGTTTTTTTTATAATTTATCTGACATCTAGTCACAGATAAAACAAGTCATATGTTGACTTTTGTCATATAAGGCTAGAAGTAGAAGCTAGTACGTTTAATGCAAGTACATTTAAGTATCGAAGACAACTGTATTTTTTACTATTTTTCCATTCACCCTTACAGCTCAAATAAAGTTACTCTGTACTAACGGATGCATGACATAGTGATTAATGCACTGGAAAATAATGCTATTTGAATCTCTGCTATTAAATCACTGCACAAAAACAAAGTTACTTTAACAGATAGTATTCAGTTTAGAAAGTTATGTAAGCAATTGAACTATAGCTTTTTATTTACAAGTTGCTCTGGGTAATCACTTAAATTCAATACATAAAATAAAGCATCTGTTTTAACGTTCTGTGGTAAAATTACACCGTCATTTTGCTTGGCTTTTCTCTACCTGAGTGGGACAAATTGTAATCGAGTGTCTCACGAATGCACTGTTGACTATTATAAACAGATCATACGCAGATAGCATAGAAAACATAACATCGCCACGCGAACTGTCTGTAGTACAAGATCCACCTTCCTATGGTTTTTAGTGTATGCCCTCTATTGGTTTTACTATTGTCCACTTTTACTTCAACGTCCCAAATAACGTGTTTATCATCCGAAATCTGTAAGTGGGTCCCTTGTAGGTGAAAACCGTTGCAATCAATTCTACCAGAATGCACTCTGCTTTCCGCGTTGCCACAACTGTGAATTACTTCCTAGTTAATAATAGACGTGTAACTGTAATTAATTCTACAAAAAAATATTTATATATATAAATTTTAAAGCCATTGACTTTAAACTAATTTCTAAAACAAACTGTTATGCGTCAAGATGCCAGGAACAGTACACACAGCAGACACTAGACATCAGATAGAACTTTGCCGCAAACGTATTCCTAGGCTCATCAGACTGTATCTCGTTTAGAAGACTGCGTCATGCTATTTTTCGTCTCATTGAATGTTGTTGTTTTTCGCTAAAGTCGGCTTTCCAAAGGTTAAGATCAAGTCCAATGCCTGTATATGTGAACCTTCTTTTGATTTCTACCACACGCTGGGCAGGGAAATGGGTCGTCCTTAGAGGACAGCGGCTTACCAAGCAGACATCGCTGACACAGTCCTCTCTCTTTCACACACGGATACGTTTCGGGAATGGGACTGTCCGCTGCAGCGGAAGAGAAATACATTTCTGAAAACGCCGAGAAGTCGGAATACTTAGAGACCAGATTTGCCCATACGCTGTTTAAGAGCTCAGGGCCCATCAAAGCACATAGGACGGTTTGATGATAAAGTTGAACCGGTTCCGCTAATTGCGTACTCTATCTGTACTTCAACGAGCCACTGCGGCAGGCCGGGCATTTGTAATCAGCTTTAGTAACTTTCGTGTACCATGGAAGAAGCTTTCGCTTTGTATTCTGTTAAATTCATTGTAGTAACGAAAACGATCACAATGCACGTCGAATGTTTATATCCAATATTTGCACCGTACGGCGCTAGCGCAAATGAAACACTCATACCCCTGCAACACTTCCAGCGGATCCAGATTGCCACCGCCAGGGATAACGAATGGCTCCACAGTCGCCAATGCTCGCAGAAGGACGACAGTCTTTGCGTTTTTATCTAAAGATCTCCCCGTCCTTGGCATTGGCTTGGTGTCGTGCACGCGCTAACAGTTTGCTGGAGGAGTGAGCGCTGTTTGTTTATCCCGCCAGTTGCCCATGCTGCTCTGCTGCCCGCTAGCAGAGTGCGAGGAGTGGAGCGAGAGGCCTCCGCGCAGGCGCTCTTTATTGTTTTGACTGAAAATGCCGTCGGTTTCGAAAACGGCGGCGAGCGCTTCTCCTCAAACCGAGAAACCAACCCACTACACGTAAGTAAAGCGATATCCAGAACCGCAGGAAAATTTGATAAAAATAATCAAAAAACACTGCAAGGCTTAAACCACGCTTTTCTTTTAGCGAAGTCGCAACGTTGCAGAAATTGGTCTGCGGAGTGGGTTTAAAAATGGTGCTTTTTTCCCTTTTGTAATTTTTCTTTCCCCTCCGAATGCACGTAAGTAAATAAAAATGTAACATTTAACGGACACTTTGACTCCTATAATTAATCGGACGCTTAACGACTTATTTTATATCACATTAATTAACCGATAGCAAAATATATGTTTGCACGACCAAGAGCTAACTTGCATTTTACTTTATTTTTTGCCATCTTCTATCTCGGCCTGATTTGCTGAAGTATGTACGCATCTTTCTCAACGTACGTATCCGCTCTGAACGTGGCGTTTACGGAGCACATCTTACGCAGATGGTGAATAAGAATAGCTCGGCGCCGTGAAAGATGCATGGGAGTTTTTGGGTAGTATGGAGTAACATTTCTACAACAAGAAGCGGCAATAAAATGCCCATGGTGCTCAAAGATTTTTTTCGTGTTATTTTTTTTACTTCTGTTTTATAAATGCTCAAACGGGCTCTCTCTGCATGGTTGCTTTTAAAGTGGGATGGTATCAAATGTCAAAATGGGACACGGTTTCGTGTATCCGCTACTGTGGCCAGTCGTTGTACAGTTAATGTGCTGTTTATTGTTCTCATTTTGAATACACCATGTATTTGCTTAAACTACGAGAAACTTAGTTTAGGAAATGCTTTTGGAAGACATGTCCGGAGGCGAAGTGATAATGCTCGCCACATTCAGATAGAACCATGCAGAGTAATATTTGTTATTGCTGTTGAGGTAGATCAGGAAGAACGATTATTAATACATATCTCTAATACCTTACAGCTATTTAAAGGAGTTTAGGACAGAGCAATGCCCCCTGTTCTTGCAGCACAAGTGCACCCAGCACAGACCTTTCACATGTTTTCACTGGCATTTCCTAAACCAGCGAAGACGGAGGCCTATCAGGAGACGGGATGGGACATTTAACTACAGTCCAGATGTGTATTGTACTAAGTACGATGAAACTACAGGGATCTGCCCCGATGGAGACGAGTAAGTGATTCTTTACGTTTTTGTTTTGTTTTGCGCTGCCTGCCTGACGTTGGTGATTTTCGGAGGCGATGGAAGCATCGCTGTCCAACTAAGAGGGATTCTGGAATTGGTTTTAGATTCCTCCAAAGGGATTGTGCGGGGTTAGTCGGCAGATTTACATTTGAAATATTTCACCGTTTATTGTTTAAATAGCATACGCTGTAGATACACAATATTTAAGTTGTCATTTGGCCCAATGTCTTGTCGTTTGTATTGATGTGAAACAAGACTTTGTGTGCGCGGATCGCCATTATTTAAGTTCATCTCGTCAGAAATAGTAATCAGGGTGGTCGTAGTCCTTCGTGATCTGTTGGATAATGCATTTTTGAGAAAAATAGTCAACAGGATTAACGGGTACTAAAAGCGCACACCGTGTGACACATACACGGTTAAACCTGCTTTTTTGGGTTATGGTAGTTGTGAATTACCCTTGTTGATTTCGGCATGTTTCGAGCTGCCCGCGACGCATGTACTCTTGTTTTTTGGGTTTGTAGTTGCTTCGACACAAATGTCTTAAACATGCCCGCAAAATAACGTTGCGACGCTACAAGCGTGGGTTGCATACAAAACAGCAAGCAAGGGGGCGGGCTGGACAAAGCTCCACTACGCCCCCTTTCCTTGCTTTTGTTTTCGGGATTTATTCGAGGATCGAAACCTAAGAGCTCGACGATTTATTATTTCTGTGGTCCTCGTGGGTGTTTTGTCTCGCTCGTCTGGACATGAGGTGCTGCAGTCTCCCGAGCAGTCCAGCAGCTGTGCTGACTGTCCGCCTTTTGTTCTTTCTTTCACGGGCTGCGCTCACGCCCCTTTCCAGGCGCAGCCTGAGACCCGATTCCCTGCTTCGCACGTCCATCCCCCCGATAGTTTCACTTTTCCTTGCGCTTTGTTGGCGGGACAGGAAGAAACGACAGTGGCTCCGGTTCTGTTTCGCAACCGCCAGACGGATTTAGACAGAGCGATCTTTTATTTAGGGAGAACTGACAATTTTTGGAATGCGACGCGATTTCTGTCCTCCACACGCGACAAAATGATAGATACGCAATAGTTTGTGTGCCAGGCTTACTAATTAAACAGTTCCCTTATTTTTTAACGGCACAGTCAATGTTCCCTTTAAATGGAGGCGATTACCCTGTAGCGCTTGGGCGTTTTGTTTATAAATACGCTCTAAAGTGCAATAAAACCATTTACTCCTAGATACGCCCCCCCAAACCACCACCCCCCTCCCCGCTCACACGTAAAGTCTGCCATGTAGATTGAAAGTGCCGTACGCCATGACACCTCACAAGGTATAGCAACGCTCGCTGCCTTTGCTGCTGAACCACGAAAAATAGCAGAAACCCCCTCAGTTTGTGTTTTGAACTCGAGTGCACTCCTTAGGAACACGAGTGTCGTTGTATTACTATTTCTGTTGTAGACTGCATTCCCTCAGATTGGTTAAACACGCCACACACGATATGTTCTCTTTTCCAGTAGGTTACATTTTTAATTTTGATAATATTAAGGATCGGGATATAGTGCGTTTTTATTTCGAGACGTGCCATCTTTTTTAAGATATTGGTTTGCCGATTCGTTCATTTATTGTCGCTTGATTAACCTGACCCATCTGCTATCAGTATTTTCGGACCTGACACATTCCTGTTCCTCGAAGCGGGAACAGTGATGCCAAAAAGGTTTGTTTTGCGAGTTTAGAGTTGCTGGCAGTACAATGATTTTTAGAAAGTCTACTGAGAAAAAGTGTATATTAAAGTAGCAAAATGTGAAGATTATAATATTTGAAATAAAGTAATCATTAAGAAATACCATGTTTAATGTTTCGATCATGATTTGACTTAAGAGTATAACATAACGATGGACGCTTGATGAAATATAGAAATGAGTTTTGGCATTTTATTAGCGTTTGTTTTCCTTTTTAGTTTGGGGCAAGAGTACAGTGTAAAGCAGTTTAAAAAGTCTGCATGATTTGTTGGATTGATTTTCATCGGTGACATTAAGATAAAAAACCCACTGGGTTGTTTTTTTTTTTTTTTAAACATTGTGTTACTAAATTGACTGTTTTGTACTAGCAGTCTTGTTGGCTTTCAGTTATATATCTGCTTTGTACACAAACCCTCGTTAATGCTGATATTTGAATTGAATGTTGATAAACAATTCCCCTGTGTAACAAGTTTTTGTTTTTCTAAGTACACTTGTACATAGTGAGGTAGACTTCACACATCTTTGCCATGAACTCGTGTTCCCACGATGCATAGTAAAGACCACTCTTTTCAGATGACAAATGTCAGCCTTTCTCCTTTCATTTGACATTTCACGAGAAATGTTTAAAGTAAAGTGGTATTGAGTAAAAGCTAAACTAAAAAAAGTGGTCATGTGCTGTTTTATATTGACAAAACAGCCTTCCAATTAGCGGTGTCTCTTATAAGGTTTTTTTTTTTTTTTCAATTAACAGTGGTTTTGATACATGCAGAATTAGTTCCAAAGCTGTAGTCTTTTGTTTTCTACAGTTTCAGTGTTACTTTTTGTGAAAATGTTGCAAAGTTGTATTTTTCATTGCATAATGACATTTGTTGACTTGTGAATGATAATACAGATTACTATTATTATTTATTTGGCTAATGCCTTTATCTAAGGTGACTTACAACATTTGAGATGCAGTCTGTTACTTTTTTTTCCAAATTGGATCACAAGCAGGTGATTTGCTCATGGTCACACAATTCCAGTAGTGAGATTTGAACCCACAACCTATATCCAGAAGAAGCACTTGTAATTCTCATGAAAATTTGTCATTGAAACAATAAAAAAATGTGCACAATGCTTACTTTCAGAATGTAAATGCCACTTTAGAATAAAGCTTGCTTTATCAGTTGTAGGCTACCACATTTAATTTTTATATGTTCATATGCAAACAGCCTAAGCCTTGATATGCCTATTGGCAATAGTGCAGGTTAACTGTTGAATGTGTAGGACATATTGTAGGTAAAAAAGCTCTGTGCTTAACAAATGTAGCAGTAGAATAAAAACTTACAAAATCAACATTTTCACTAAACTGAAACTGTGCTAAACGCAAAAATGAGTATACATCTCATAGGCCAGTGCTTCCCAAACTTGGTCCTGGGGACCCACTGTGGCTGCAGGTTTTTGTTCCAACCAAAGTCATAATCAGTGACAATACTTGATAACACTGATCTCATTTAATAATGTTTTTTTTTTCTGTTATTCTACATTCAGAAAAGCACAGCAGCATGATTTGTACATTTATAAGACATTTAGAAATATTATAGCGTCAGACCCACTAATTAGTAAATAATGGATTAATTAAACAATTGGAACACCTAGAAAAGTAGAATGAAAATCAGGATGAAAATATTTTTAAAATATTGTATATATAATTTTTTTTTTTTTTTTTTAAACTGTTCACTTAATTAGCCCAGAAGTCCAATTAAAAACAGAAGCTGATTGGAACAAAGACCTGCAACATTTAAAAGAACTACATTATTTTTGGTGGGAGTATTCCTTCAAGATTTACCAAATATAATGTATTCAAATACTTTACTGCATATGAAGAAAAAAAACTTAAGACATTGTTGTTCCATTAATCTTACCAATATTCTAATTTTGCATGATTTTTATAGATTAATGTAGGGCCACCACTAAAGATATTTTGTAAACTATTAATCTATCAACAATTTTATCGATTAGTTTAATAACTTATTTTGTCCAAATAATCCAAGTAAGCATGTGAATGTTTTCTGTATTTTAAGTTTTTATTAAATAATTTTATAAATGAAATTTGAATGTCACTCAATGGCTTTTTTTTTTTTTTTTAAAGTGAGAAATGTGGTTTGAGAAAGGTATATTTTAAATGAAGTCTCAAAAATAAATTTGTATTCTTAACTGGAATTTAATCAATTAAAAATTTATGTAAATATGTATTTATATTTATTATAAGACTCATTGCACATGTATTAAAAAAAATCTCGATGTACATGACTGCTTATTCAAGTGAGTACAGCTGTAAGGTTATTAAGGGGCTGACATGTTGTGTGGTCTTACAGATTTTATAAGCAAACTAGGGTTGGGAATCCATTAATAATTTAAAAAATTAATACATAAATAATAAAAAAATTCCAAAATTAATGCAGAATGAACAGAAAATAATTTTTAATAATTAATGGCATAATTTAAACAATGACCGTAAACCTGAACTTATAACAAAGTACTACTTGAGCAAGTACAACCTGAATTAGAATACCTCCCTAAAAGTCACATTGAAAAAGAAGGCAATAAGAAAACAAGGCCAATGTATTAATTCTCACATTGGCATAGGTTTGTGTCTCAAATGCTATCAAAGTAAAACATGGTCAAAACAACTATTGACTTTGAATGCACTGCTAAAGGATGATTTAATTGAAAGAATATGCATCTCTTAAATGGACATACACTAAAACTTGCGTTAAAACTCTGCAAATACTATCCTCAATTGTTCATCACTGTCAATGACTTGATAATTATACTTGGGTTACAAGAAGTGTGCAAACACAGAAAAAAGATGGAAAACACTGCTCAACCTACAGTACACCTTTGCTCCTATTATGCTGAAAAGATATCCATAACTGGTATTTCGCGTAAAAACTGACACTGTGCATTACTTGAATGGTTATAATGTATTCTTTGCATAAATTACCGTAGATACTGCAAACTGGAATAATAGGCAGGAATTGTCATTATAGTTCTGTTTCGTAAAATTTTGTCATTCTATTAGAGCAGTCGGCACTGTAAGCTACCTGGCAGACCAGAAAGTTAAATACAGAGGTACTAGAGACTTATTTTGGTTTTAATGCCACTCAAAGATAACTTTTGTAGCACTTAATGTGATTTAACATTAAAACATGAAATAGAAAAAAAAGGACCATAATTTTTACCTTCACAATTTTTCCTTTGGCATTGCACCAGGACTGCCATAAACTCTTCCTTTTCTCCCACTCCCCTGCACCTATGTCAGTATGTGTAAATCAAGAAAATGAACACGTGCTACGTACTGATGTGGTGTATCATTGTGAATCATGTAATATGAAGTTTTAAACCTTACCATGAAAAGTTTATTTCATAAAATTTTTAAAGGTAGTATATAAATACATTTTAGGCATGTGTTATTTAACAGATAAATAAGTCATGTTTAAAATTTGGGTCAGATTGGTATTTTTCAAGAATAAGTTGGGACACCAAAATTTGACAAGAAATATGCGCCTATTACGGGAAATATGGGACATTTGTTCTTTCTAGTATATCCCCACACGTTCATCAACTACGATGCTTCTTTCCGGCCAGATGGTCTTCAGTCTCATTTGCTGAAAAAAGCCCAGAACCATTTCACTTCAAAAGTGCTAATTTTTAGTCTTTTTTTATTTATTTATTTTTTATTATTTGTTAACATGAGATCCAATGTCCCATTTGCTCTGTGGTCTGTGCAGTTGATCCAATTGGAATTGCAGTAAAAAGTGTGTGTGTCATTTTTCTTTTCAAGAAAGCCTAATTCCATGCAGTGGCTTGCCTGTAGGTGTGTAGGTAGAGTGGTATATGTTGCTGTGCTGTAAACTTTCTTTCAGTTTGAATACTACTAGGGGGCTCTGCCCCCTGCTCGCTTCGCTCGCCAACCCCTGGTGTTGGGAATGACAAAGAGCGTGATGTATGAATGAGATATAGAATAGTGTGACGGTGTAGATGATGCAAATAGAAAGCAAACAATAAAGTGTGTGGCACAGTGTAAAGGTTTATTTGAAAATTTCTTTGTACACGCCGTTTAAGTGTAAAAGGTAATTCCAGCTCAGAACTTGTAAGGTCATTTAAGATGGTTATTGTTGTGATCAGAGTCAAGTTTGTCAGAGCTTAGAAAGAGTTGTGTCTCTCCAGGAAGTAATGGAATGACTTGGGTATTAATGTTTTCCATATTAATATTTTTTGGACATAATATAGTGCGTTGTGTTAAAAGGGGCATTCGGTCTAATGAGATTGCTGTTCGAAATGTCTCTGTAACTAAGTTGTCGCAGATAAAGGCTTGAGGAATTGTAATAATATGTGCCTGAAGTCCAGCTGTATTGGTGAGTGTACCATCTCTCAGTTGTAATAAGCAATTGTTATGATCTGGTTCTGGACATCGTATCTTTTTTACTAACTGTATCTTTTGAAAGCAATGCCAATTGTCTGCGTATTTTAAGGTGCACTGAACAATAGCTGAGTGCATGGCATATGTAGGAATAGCTAATCACTGTCTAAAATCTCCTCCTCATAAAAGTACCTTTCCTTCAAATCGAATATTATTATTCATAAACGTTTGTAGAAGTTTATGAATGGTGTTGAGTAAGTGACTTCATGTCATTGAACATTCATCAATAAACAACATTTTTTCAAGACGGATGTCACGTGCAGTGCCACCATTAATGTTCATAGTGGATACCGATTTGTAGGATCTAATGTAGTTGATAAAGATTTCACTTTCAGGTACATCGTCAGTTATAAGCCTCTGTAGATATTCAGTATATGAATGTAAAGAAGGCAGTCTAATTTGACCCTTTTGACAACAACGTGTAAATGTATAACTTGTATTTCCAGTTGTTTCTTCAGGGAAGTGAACTGAATGACAATGATTGCAAATGACATTCATTAATCCGAATGAATTTTCCCGGTGTATGTTTTGCTTGTGCCGTTTGAGAGGCGCGTTGTTGCATGTCCAGTATTTGGGACGTGTTGTTTTGGAGCTGTAATCGATTTGCCTGTGCTGTGTGAGACGCCCGTTGTAGCCTTCGCTGCCATTAACGTATGTCTGAGACGGGAGGTGTTTCGTTTTGAATCCGTGCCTGTTGCGATGCAGCACTTTGATTGATAGTTTGCGTCATGTGGATCTAGGATGTAGATTTGTGCATATTTGCGTTGTTGATTTGTTTCAGGGTGCACTGTTCCAATGCGATGCAGTATTTGTGCACATATGCGAAAGCAGTATGGTCCATTGCCTTTTGGTGGCCTGATATTTACTCCGGTATATGCAAAAGCAAATGAACTATTGTAGGATCTAATGCAGTTCATAAAGTTTTTACTTTTAGGTACATCGTTAGTTAGAAGCTTTAGTTGAGCTTTGCGTTTTTGGAGTCAACACATTTTTTCTTTTAGAAATATGGATAAGTAATAAGGAGAATTGCACTCACTGTTAATATGGAGCCTTTTCTGCGGGTTGAACGGTTAATAGTGCCTTATTGTAATGAGATCCACCTATGCTGCATAGCCGTCTATTTTGTTGTTTCTTTCGTGTTCGTGTGGTTTGTTCCTGTTATCCTTTCCTTTTCGTTTTGTACCCGTGACCGTTGTATTCATGACTTGTTTCTTTCTCAGCATGCGAAATATGGATAAGTAATAAGAAGGATCGCAGTCACTGTTAATATGTTTCTTTTTCTGCAGTTGAACGGTTAATAGTGCTTTATTGTAAGGAGATCCACCAATGCTGACACCTATGCTGTCTAGTGTGAAGGTGTTGATGTTCACTTTAGAATATGTGGCTTTGGGTGTCACTTCTTATGGATGTGTGTGTTTGGGGGGGGGGGGGGGGTGAGGATTGTTGTCGCAGGCGAGCGTCTTCTTTCTTTTTGTGTTCCTGTGTCTTGTTGAATCCCCCTCTTTGTGTGTGTCCCGTCCCTTGCTTGAAGGGGTCTGTGGGGTGGTTTTGTGTTCTTTTTTTTGTGTTCCATGGGCTTGTTGAATCCCCCTCTTGGTGTGTGTCCCGTCCGGTGCCTGTAGGGGGGGGGGTGCCTTGCTGTTGTGCGCGAGCCTCTTTTTTTTTTTTTTTTTTTTTTTTCGGGTCTAGTTTCGTGTGCAATGTGTTTCGTGCTTTTCCTGCGTTTGACTTTGCACCTCATTTCTTCTTTTTGTATGTGCTCACTCCTTTTTTCTGTGGTCTTGTCCGCCACTCGCGGCCCCTCATCCGCCTTTGTCGCCCTCTTTTCTCCGCCTTTCTCCGACTCTCGCGGACTCTTTTTGCGCCTGCGCCTCTCGCGGCCCCTCATCCACCTCTCTCGGCCTCTTTTGTCCGCCTTTCTCGGCTCCTCAGCCGACTCTCGCGGACTCTTTTTGCGCCTGCGCAGTACGTCTTTTTGCAGCTACGGCCCATGGCCGGATGTGCCTGCGTCCATCATCCGGTTTAGCATTCTCGGTTAGTAATATGGATGTGATAGATGCGACAGATTAACTAGATTTAAAATGTATCTTCCTGAGTCAGCATGATCGTTTATTGAATATTATTTATTTACAGTTTAATCACCAAAGAAAAAACTCATCAATAACTTGAGTAAAGTCTGATATATAAAATAATAGAAAGAAAAATTCTAATTTTTTGAAAGTAAAGTGCTTATTGAACCTTTTCACCAAATAAATAAATGGAAAAAATAACTTTCATATATAATAATTTTTTGTATAATATTTTGATTCATTAGGCATTTATGGCAAATTACTGATCACAACTTTTTTTTTTTTTTAAGAAACAAAAGCATGCATTTTTGGAAAACATTTAGAACATTTCAAAAGACTTAGTTATTTTTTTTAAGGGAAATTTTTAGAACCTTTATATTGTGGTAAGAAAAAATAGTTTCTGTCTTTGTTCAAGCATAGATGGACTTTGCATTTCCCACAATAGATATGTGAGAAGTAATTTCCTTTGCTTGCATCACTGTCGGGTTTCCCATGCTGGAAAATGATCAATACCATCCTTTTTTCACATCAAGAGGCACAGTACAAGTTGGCCTTTTTGCCTGGTGGTGTTGCATCTGATTCTGGAGAGGATGGTGGTCTGCAACACTTGATCTTGGCATTTCCTGGACTTCTGAGGGAAGTGCCAAATTTAAGCCTGAAACCTTCACAGAGCCATGGGTTTCTTTGAAACCTTCAGTTTGTTCTGGTCTTTTTTGTGCAGGATCCATGCATTGATGACTGCCACTGTGACATTGTGCCACCAAATGTGCATGTACCATCTTTGGGATTTGAAGCTGAACTTGTAATGTGCAGACAGCATATTGAGGAATTTCTTGTATGTCTCAGCAATGGCTAGTCTAGGACAGTTGTATCTACTGATTTTCACTATTTCTGTTCAAGTTTGTTTTTTTAGTCAGTTTCACATAGTTTTTCATCAGTTACAAAATGATTGAAATACATGTATGGTTTCCAGTCTGACCTATGTTCTGAGGCTTCATCAACACATTTATATCATCAACACATTTATAAAACTGGAGGATCCAATTCCACTTTTCTCCATCTATACTATTTCCTTTTGACTTCGCCCTTTGCTGACTCCTTTGGTGTTTTTGGGCCCATTCCTTCTGTGCTCGTCTGGTTTACACTTTCATTTTGCAGTTCTTCCTCATCACTACTAGTAGAGCTTCCCTCCTCAAGCTTTGCATTAGAATTTAATTCCTTATTATTATCATCTTCAGTCTTTCCCTAACTGTTCCATGTTATTTGATTTGCCATATACAAATAAGTGCATGGCATCTTCAGTGCTGTACTTTTTGCAATCTAAAATTACGAACCAAAATCAAATTATTGTATACTCTGTATACTTATAATTGGTCAATTTAACTTGCACATTAAAGAAGATTTTTGAAAAATACAATTTATTGAAAATTGATGGGAAAAATATTAGCAAGTGAGCCACTTCAGTATTCAGCTAATTATCATAAACTGGTTGCAAATATAGAAAATTCATATAAATATTTCAATTTCCATTCTAAGTATTTCCTAAACTGACATTTTGATTTAATAGTCAAAATTTTATTTTGCATTGTTGTAAATATAATGCATATTGTGTTATGAAATGCAATAAAAATGATAATTGAGAGGTTTATGGCTAAATTACCCTATATACCTGCACTATCATATTACAGACACACAAATTCAAAATGATTTTATTATAAATTCTAGTATAAAATAATAAGTATTTATAAGTTGTTTCAAGCTACTACACCTCATCGTAAAATATCAGTAACAATATAAATAATATTCTACTTATAACTTTTTTCAAAAGGAGCAAAGATTTCCCCAAAAAGCTTGTCTGTGTCTCCACCTTGAAGTGACCAATTTTCAAAATATTGTTTAAACTAGGGGGCTCCGCCCCCTGCTCGCTTCGCTTGCCAACCCCTGGTGTTGGGAAATTACAAAGAGCGTGATGTATGAATGAGATATAGCATAGTGTGAAGGTGTAGATGACGCAGATAGGAAGCAAACAATAAAGTGTTTTCCAATAAACCTTTACACTGTGACAAATTTCTTTGTAAACAACATTAGTAGTAAAGATGGTGTCTTGTCCTTGACGTGAACGTCGAACTTGTGAGAAGGCCACATAAAGTTGTCCATGTCCAAAAATGGGGTCAGATAGGTAGATGCCAACCCTGTCCATGGTTTGTCCTTGTGATTTGTTGATGGTCATGGCAAAGGCAGGTTTAATGGGGAATTGTTTCCGTTTAAGTGTAAAAGGTAATTCCAGGTCAGAACTTGTAAGGTCAATTCTAGGAATTAGAACAGTATTGTTAGCATGTGATCCTGTAAGAACTGTTGCTTGAATAACATTGTGTGTCATGGTGTAGACGACTAAACGTGTACCATTGCATAAACCCTGTTTAGTGTTAAGGTTTCTTAATAGCATGATTATTGTTCCATTTTTAAGGCTAAGACTGTGTTGTGGTAATCCGGCTGGGTTAATAGTGTTCAAATATTCTAAGGGGAAATTAAGATGGTCATTGTCGTCATCAGAGTCAACTTTGTCAGAGCTTAGAAAGAGGTGTGCCTCTCCAGGAAGTAATGAAATGACCTGGTTATTAATGTGATCAACATTAATATTTTTTGGACATAATATAGTTCGTTGTGTTAAAAGGGGTATTTGGTCTAATGAGAAATCTGTTCCAAATACCTGCGTAAGTAAGACGTCGCAGATAAAGGGTTGAGGAATTGTAATAATATCTGGGTGAAGTACATCTGTATTGGTTAGTGTACCATCTCCCAGTTGTAATAACCAATTGTTATATTTGGGATCTGGACATCGCATGTTTTGTACCAACTGTATGTTTTGAAAGCAATGCCAATTGTCTGCGTAACATTTTTTGTTCCGCGGTTTCAGAAGCGCGTTGTAGGCGCCGACGTTTATTTATTTTTTTGATGCGGGTTCGTGTTTGTGGTCCCGTTACTCGAGCCGTCTCATTCTGTACCCGTGATCGTGAATTCATGACTTGTTTGATCTTTATCGTTAGGAATATGGATAAGTAATAAGGAGGATCGCACTCACTGTTAATATGCGGACTGTTCGTTTCTTCGTATTATCACCAATCAGGTCTCGCGCCTGTATATGTATTGTAATCTGGTCTCTTGTTGTTTATGTATGACGTCGTCGGCGTATTTTAAGGTGGACTGAACAATAGGTGAGCGTATGGCATGTGGAGCAATAGTTAAGCACTGTCTAAAATCTCCTCCTAATAAAAGTACCTTTCCTCCAAAGGGAATATTATTATTCATCAACGCAATGCCAATTGTCCGCGTATTTTAAGGTGGACTGAACAATAGCTGAGCGCATTGGATGTGGAGCAATAGTTAAGCACTGTCTAAAATCTCCTCGTAATAAAAGTAGCTTTCCTCCAAAGGGAATATTATTATTCATCAACGTTTGTAGAAATTTATCAATGGTGTTGAGTAAGTGAGTGGATGCCATTGTACATTCATCTATAATTAATAGTGTGGCAAGACGGATGTCATGTGCATTGTTACTGTTCATTTTCATAGTGGATACCGATGTTTCTGTGATTGGGACCGGTATTTTGAATAAGGAGTGACGTGTTTTTGGAGTCGAGACATTTTTTTCTTCCGCGGTTTCAGAAGTGCGTTGTAGGTGCCGACGTGTATTTTTTTTTCATGCGGGTTCGTGTTTGTGGTCCCGTTACTCGAGCCGTATCCTTCTGTAGATATGCAAGATATGAATGTAAAGGAGGTAGTGTAATTTGACCCTTTTGACAACAACGTGTAAATTCATTACTTGTATTGCCAGTTGTTTGTTCAGGGAAGTTAAGTGAATGACAATGATTGCAAATGACATTCATTAATCCCAATGAATTTTCATGATTAGTGGACTCATTATTGAACGCGTTGTCAGCTAACTGCCGCAATCGTTTAGCAGGTGTCTGTCGTTGATGTCCTTGATGTGTAGCTTTTGCTTGTGCCGTTTGAGAGGCGTGTCGTTGTATGTGCAGTATTTGGGACGTGCTATTCTGGAGCTGTAATCGATTTGCCTGTGCTGTGTGAGAAGCCCGTTGCAGTTTACGGCGTTCATTGTTTGTATTGAGCCTTGCCCGTTTTTGTATTTTTAATATGGAGCCTTTTCTGTGGTTGAACGGTTAATAGTGCATCAGTGTAATGAGATCAATCTATGCTGCATAATTTGAACGTGCTCAGATGACGTATGTTTAATACGGACGGTTCGTTCAGTAATGGGGGGTTTGGGTGTCATTTCTTATTTATGTTAGTGTGGTCGTGGGTCTGAATCCTCGTTTTTGTGTATGTTTCGTGTGCTATGTCCGTAGTCTGTCCCGTTTCGTGTGCAATGGGTTTGTGTGGCGCTCGCGTCTGACTTCTTTTTTTTTTTTTTGTGTGCAAGGGGCGCGTTGCCTCACTTTTTTTTATCTCTGTTAGTGGAGGGGGTGTTTGTGTGTCGTGGGTCTGAATCCTCTTTTTTGTGTGCGTACCATTTCATGTGCTATGTGGCGCTTGCGTCTGACTCCTTTCTTTGTGGTGTTCTAGGGGCGCGTCGCCTCATTTCTTATTTCAGTTACTGGAGGGGGGCTTTGTGTGTCGTGGGTCTCAATCCTCTTCTTTGTATGTGTTCCGTTTTGTGTGTGCTATGGGTGCGGTGCCTCATTTCTTATTTTACGTTGCTTTCCATCCGGTTTCCGTTGCTTGGAGGGGGGGGGGGGGGTTTGTGGGGGCGCCTGCGCAGTACGTCTTTTGCGTCCACGGCCCATGGCCGGATGTCCCTGCGTCCATCCGGTTTACCGTTCTCGTTTACTAATATGTGTTTATTATTTTACGTTGCTTTCCATCCGGTTTCCGTTACTTGGAGGGGGGGGTTTTGTGGGGGCGCCTGCGCAGTACGTCTTTTGCGTCCACGGCCCATGGCCGGATGTCCCTGCGTCCATCCGGTTTACCATTCTCGTTTAGTAATATGGATGCCATCCTTTGCCTGTAGTGCACAGTTATTTCAACAGATGGCAGAAGACATGATCTGCTTGTGTAGAACCGGCTTTTCATGAACGGTGCGAGTATATTAATGTTGCACATCCTCATATAGCAAATATGATACTAAAGGTTATTTAGAGAAACTGCACTGTTTTTATGTAGGATTATATCGCAGATACGTTTATTTTCTTCTTCAGATCTACAAGAAGATAGTTATATGGTCACAGGTTGCTGGTCCTGACATAAATACTTTATCTGGCTTAAGGTGAAAATGCAAGTACATTTAACAGAGTAGTCAATTGTGTTTAGCAAGCCTGTGTGTTTAAACATTATTTTACTTAAGCTCAGTTGCAAGAGGTAAAGATAGCAACTGGCAAGTGTATTTAACAGACTGAATGACTGTATTTATCTGTTCAATCTCAATGTAGAAATTCATCTATACATTTACATTATTAGTTACTGATTGGTACAAGCAATGCAGTTGGTAAATCCAAAATTAGTGGAAATTAAAATTTGACAGTTCAAAGGATTGGAAGAGAGTTCCTGCTCACTTTGTTGTAGGGTAACAGTGCTTTAGCCTTTGCTTGTTTTGCAGTGTGTGGCAGTGGCTATGTAGCATATTGTGTGTGTATGAATTAATTCTTGTCTGATTGTCCCCACCTTGTGGTTATTGGAACCACACCACAATTGAAGTCCTAGTGAAATGCCTATATCAACCTTCCAGCCATCAATTCCATGCTTTTTATCTAACATGGTATCAGCTCTATTCAAATATTCTTATTCGTGTAAAAGTAGGGTTTGAGCTAATTTTCAGTTTGAGAACACGTGTTCATATTTCACAGGTTTTGTTTCTGGTTTTCAGTGACACTCTCCATCTTTCTTTTTTTGTTGCAGCTTGTATTTGCACAAAGTGATAATTCCTTATATTTGGCAGTTTCCTCATGGTTTACATTCTAGTAGAAATATTAAGTTGTGTAATACAATTGTTAACATCTAAACAGCCTGTACAAGATCATTATTCTGAGATAAGAAAAACAACCCCACAAGGCTTTTGTTTTTATGTTGGACTCGTGTGTCATTTACTGCCACTGTAAAACAAGGCTATGTGTTTAAAAAAATATATATATAAAAATGTTTCTCTCTAGATCACAATTTTGTGTGAGAAATAAATGTATACCATGATTGTGAAGAAATAATTTTGACATATTGTACATATGCTTTAATTACTAATAAGGGTAGAGTGAAATCTGCTCCATCAGATTATCCTTTGCAGTGTAAGAATAACAGATACAACACAGAGAAATGAGGGTATTTCTGTCCCTTAAAATTAAGGCAGACCTGATTTCTCTGCAGTTAGCAACAGCATAGCAGATAGAAAACACACATTGAGTATTGTGGTGGTGTGAAGAGAAGGTTTCTGTGGGTCTACCCCATAACACAAAATTCTGAATTTCTACCAGAATTAAGTGTGCAAAGACTAATATATTTCTTAGGATTTTAATAACTTGCAGCTGGGTGTAGTTGGTTAGTCATTTTAAGGGCTATTGAGCGTTTTAAATTTCCAGTGTGTTTTTATAATTTGTCAAGCATTTTAATTGCAAGCATTTTTCAGGCATTTTGGGCATATTTCAGACATTTGTTGGGTATTTTTTGAGTGTTTAAGTATTTTCCCTGCATTTTCAAAGAAGTGTTTTGCAGGGAAAATATAATTGACATTACTTCCATTTTGCAGGTTGTGAAATGATGGTTGTCTCTCCACATTAGTGCTTTTAATCCTGACAATCACAGTACTGAAGCACAGGTTTCACCAGCATCATGATTGCGCATACTGGGTTCACCCTGTTCTGCAGCAAAGGGAGTCAAGAGGACAATTCTGGACTCTATGAAATGGGCCTGAACAATTCCAAGGTTACACACAGGCATCGATAATCACACAAGCAGTGGTATGTGAAGAAAAAAAAGTGCATTATTTTTGCAAAAAAATTGACTGCAGCTGTTAGTGCAATATCACATAAATGTGTGATCCTCTCATCTAGTAACATCTAGTTCAAAAGAGGTTTTTATACATAGTGGTAAACAACACAGAATAGAACATACATTGTATTTATAAGCGTTTAAATCCTTCATGTACTGAGGGGTACATTTTTCTGCCTAATGTATGATTACTAGGAGCTTGCAGCAACATTAGGTATAAAACAAGTGGCAAATGTCCTGGATGGTACACAGAACATGTTCAGGGCTCTGTCACACAGCCACACAGAAAAGGGTGTGTTGTGTGAAATCCTGCAGCAGAAACCTATTATTAAAGTATCTGTTTAGTTTTATTTAAGTTACTTGCTAAAGATATTTTGAAACAGTGTGATCTGGTGTCACAGTGGCCATTGTTCACTTGGGGGCTAAGATTAGGGATGGAAATTATTTACTTCATGAAGGACTAAATGCATTTTTTCAATTGACAAGTATTACTGACACATTTCTAGTATTCACTGTTAAAGCACATAATTGTATTCCATTAAACACACTAATATCGATCAATTATAAAATGAATGGGCGGAACATGCAAATCATATACAGTTGGCGCTTTAAGGCAGGAATATCGGCTCTCTGCTACCATTCTGCCTATATGTTTAAACATTTCTGCTAGTGCGAGACAATTTTGACAAAATTCAATATCTCGATATCCATTCGGTATATCACAACATCACAATATTTAGTGATATTTAATATACATTAGGCGGCACGGTGGCGCAGAGGGTAGCGCTGCTGCCTCGCCGTTAGGTGACCCGGGTTCGCTTCCCGAGTCCTCCCTGCGTGGAGTTTGCATGTTCTCCCCGTGTCTGCGTGGGTTTCCTCCGGGTACTCCGGCTTCCTTCCACAGTCCAAAGACATGCAGGTTAGGTTCATTGGCGATTCTAAATTGGCCCTAGTGTGTGGGTGTGTATGTGTGTGTGTGTGTGCGCGCGCCCTGCAGTGGGCTGGCGCCCTGCCCGGGGTTTGTTTCCTGCCTTGCGCCCTGTGTTGGCTGGGATTGACTCCAGCAGATCCCCGTAACCCTGTAGTTAGGATATAGCGGGTTGGATGATAGATGGATGGATGGATGGATAATATACATTAATAAAGATACTACTGTGCCTGCAGAGTGTCAATACCTCTATGCTGAAAAGTTGTACTATATACTTTGCTTAGTATTTTAAAGTATTTTTAATTAGACAAAAAGCAGTTTCCTGCATGAAAATTGGCTTTATTTATGTATTAACTAGGGGGCTCCGCCCCCTGCTCGCTTCGCTCGCCAACCCCTGGTGTTGGGAATGACAAAGAGCGTGGTGTATGAATGAGATATAGAATAGTGTGACGGTGTAGATGATGCAAATAGAAAGCACCCAATAAAGTGTGTGGCACAGTGTAAAGGTTTATTTGAAAATTTCTTTGTACACGCCGTTTAAGTGTAAAAGGTAATTCCAGCTCAGAACTTGTAAGGTCATTTAAGATGGTTATTGTTGTGATCAGAGTCAAGTTTGTCAGAGCTTAGAAAGAGTTGTGTCTTTCCAGGAAGTAATGGAATGACTTGGGTATTTATGTTTTCCACATTAATATTTTTTGGACATAATATAGTGCGTTGTGTTAAAAGGGGCATTTGGTCTAATGAGATTGCTGTTCCAAATGTCTCTGTAACTAAGTTGTCGCAGATAAAGGCTTGAGGAATTGTAATAATATGTGGGTGAAGTCCATCTGTATTGGTGAGTGTACCATCTCTCAGTTGTAATAAGCAATTGTTATGATCTGTTTCTGGACATCGTATCTTTTTTACTAACTGTATCTTTTGAAAGCAATGCCAATTGTCTGCGTATTTTAAGGTGCACTGAACAATTGCTGAGTGAATGGCATCTGGAAGAATAGCTAATCACTGTCTAAAATCTCCTCCTCATAAAAGTACCTTTCCTCCAAATCGAATATTATTATTCATAAACGTTTGTTCATGCCATTGAACATTCATCAATAAACAACATTTTTTCAAGACGGATGTCACGTGCAGTGCCACCGTTAATGTTCATAGTGGATTCCGATTTGTAGGATCTAATGTAGTTGATAAAGATTTCACTTTCAGGTACATCGTCAGTTATAAGCTTCTGTAGATATTCAGTATATGAATGTAAAGAAGGCAGTCTAATTTGACCCTTTTGACAACAACGTGTAACTGTATAACTTGTATTGCCAGTTGTTTCTTCAGGGAAGTGAACTAAATGACAATGATTGCAAATGACATTCATTAATCCGAATGAATTTTCCTGGTGTATGTTTTGCTTGTGCCGTTTGAGAGGCGCGTTGTTGCATGTGTAGTATTTGGGACGTGTTGTTTTGGAGCTGTAATCGATTTGCCTGTGCTGTGTGAGAAGCCCGTTGTAGCCTTTGCTGCCATTAACGTATGTCTGAGACGGGAGGTGTTTCGTTTTGAATCCGTGCCTGTTGCGATGCAGCACTTTGATTGATAGTTTGCGTCATGTGGATCTAGGATGTAGATTTGTGCATATTAAATGAACTATTGTAGGATCTAATGCAGTTCATAAAGTTTTTACTTTTAGGTACATCGTTAGTTAGAAGCTTTAGTTGAGCTTTGCGTATTTGGAGTCGAGTCATTTTTTCTTTTAGAAATATGGATAAGTAATAAGGAGTATTGCACTCACTGTTAATATGGAGCCGTTTCTGCGGTTGAACGGTTAATAGTGCCTTATTGTAATGAGATCCACCTATGCTGTATAGCCGTCTATTTTGTTGTTTCTTTCGTGTTCGTGTGTTTGTTCCTGTTATCCTTTCCTTTTCGTTTTGTACCCGTGACCGTGTATTCATGACTTGTTTCTTTCTCAGCATGCGAAATATGGATAAGTAATATGGAGGATCGCAGTCACTGTTAATATGTTTCCTTTTCTGCAGTTGAACGGTTAATAGTGCTTTATTGTAAGGAGATCCACCAATGCTGACACCTATGCTGTCTAGTGTGAAGGTGTTGATGTTCACTTTAGAATATGTGGCTTTGGGTGTCACTTCTTATGGGTGTGTGTGTGTGTGTGGGGTGGGGGTTGAGGATTGTTGTCGCGGGAGCATCTTCTTTCTTTTTGTGTTCCTGTGTCTTGTTGAATCCCCCTGTTTGTGTGTGTCCCGTCCCTTGCTTGTAGGGTCTGTGGGGTGGTTTTGTGTTCTTTTTTTTGTGTTCCATGGGCTTGTTGAATCCCCCTCTTGGTGTGTGTCGCGTCCGGTGCCTGTAAGGGGGGGGGGGGGGGTGCCTTGCTGTTGTGCGCGAGCCTCTTTTTTTTTTTTTTTTTTTTTTGGGTCTAGTCTCGTGTGCAATGTGTTTCGTGCTTTGCCTGCGTTTCCTCATTTCTCCATTTTTCCTGTGCTCACTCCTTTTTTCTGTGGTCTTGTCCGCCTCTCGCGGCCCCTCATCTGCCTCTCTCGCCCTCTTTTGTCCGCCTTTCTCGGCTCCTCAGACGACTCTCGCGGACTGTTTTTAGCGCCTGCGCAGTACGTCTTTTTGCAGCTACGGCCCATTGCCGGATGTGCCTGCGTCCATCATCCGGTTTAGCATTCTCGGTTAGTAATATGGATAGCTGTTACCCGTGGCTATGCCTGCGTATAAGTGAAACAGGACAGCGAGGAGGGCCCTGCCTGGCTCCCTACTCTTGATGTCACGCTTCCCCCTCCCCTCCGCCCACAGCCTCTGTCTCGGATTAGTGCGAATATATATCGAGTGAACTGAGAAGTTACAAGATCAACCGGAATGTTCACGCAAATTCTAGAAAAAAAGCATGATCTAAATCCGTTAAGTAGTTCTCTCTTTTGCTAGCGAAGCAGATGTAAGATATGCCCTGAGGCTGGTGCGTGAGTGAGGAGGGCCCCCCCTCCCCTCAGCCCACTGCATCTCTCTTGGATTTGTGCAAATAAATCTGTACCGCAAGCGAACTGTGATACTTAGTGCTATGAGAGAGGTCGCAAAATCAACCACAATGTTCAAGCAAATTATAGAAAAAAACCCGCTCTAAATCCGTTAAGTAGTTCTTTCGTGAAAAGCAGAGAGACAGACTGATGTTGGATTTCATATATATATATATACGCAGTGATGAACTGTTCTTTCAAAAAAATCTTAATATTTGCATTCATCATTGTCATAGAAGCATTAAGCAAGTATTTTAATTGATTTTTACTAGTCACTATTTTAAATATTTCAAATGGACAAACTGCACAAAAACAGAATTAACAAAGCAAGAACTAAAAACAGCTCACTCAGGTAGATAGATACTTTAGTTCACTTTATTGACTTTTCTAGAATTTTAAATATGTAAACAATGAAATATGTCAAAAATCTTAAAACAAGTTTTTGGCTGATCACACAGTTTGTATTCTAGAGCAGACACAGGAATATGTTTTTATTAACAAAGTGTTCTGAAAACTGTTACAGGTGGGCCAGAAAGGCAAGCTTATCAACACTGGCTTGAGTGATCCTCTGTAACAAGAAACAGTGTTACGACCTGTACTAAATACTATTTTGGATAGGGTACTAATTACAAGAATACATTGTTTTAATAGGTTTTCTACCATTGTAGAGGTTCATACTCATTTCTGCCTCCGCCATTAGCAGATAGCTTTGCAGCTGTTTCTCAATTTCATGCCTAATGCCAAGACCAGTTCCTGAACTTTTTGTAGCTTTCTTAAAAAAAAAAAAAAAAAAAAACATCCCCAAGTCGTCATCTACCATCTACTTTGGTTCAAAAGCCTTAGCCACGAAATCTGATGTTCTTTGTATAAGCAGTCTTTGACATGGACTTGCTTCCTCACCTGATCAGGATGCATGCTGTAAAAGAATTCTCACTAGCTCATCTGTTGCACTGTTCTTGATGAACTCTAGCATGTCATAATTTACATAAGTGGTTTTGAACTGTGAATCTATAAATAATGCCATGTCTAGAAAGTTGTCAATGGGAGGATCTGAATACTGGTCATTCAGGTATTCCAATGTAGTTGTTTTAATCATTCTAGTGTAGGTCTGCATCATCTACTGAAACTTTCTAAACACTTACTAAAGAGCTTGAGCCATGGCATTAGATATGACACAGTGACATACTGCTGTCCAGACAGTGCATCTGTAAATTGTCACATTGGTGTGATGTAGTTTTAAGCCTGAGAAATGCCTTTGTGACCCTTTCAGCACCTTTTTTCTCCTCTCTTCTGGAATTTCCTTTGATTGAAGAAAACTGTTCTACTAGAAACTTTGCGGTGACTACTTCACAGTCATGGTTAGTGTCAATATATAGTAAGGTTTAATTCATTAGGGCTGGCTAAAGGTCAATTCACTGTCAGCTACTTGAATAAGTAAGTAAGGGTGAAATGATCTTTTACAAAGAGAATGAAAGTGTTGGAAAACTTTATTACCTAAATTTATTAAGCATTTTTAGAAATTGCTTTATGCATTTATTCTGGTTTCTTTTATCTGCTATGTTCTCTTTAAAAATCTGAAACCATTCATTGTGACAGATAAACCAAAAACAGATATCAGGAATGGAGCAAATGCTTTTGCACAGCACTGTATTGGACAAGACAAATTACAATTCAAATGTCACAAACTCCTGGTGCATATACTTTCCAGTTCTCTTCCTCCTTTTTTGTAAAATCAAACTTGTCAATTAAAGATTATTATTATTTCAGAATTTCTGTAAAACAGTCTTTGTTCTGTTGTTTTCAAGGTGTCCATATTCACAGATCAGCCACAACATTAAAATCACTGACAGGTGATGTGAATAACATTGACTATCTCAGTACATGGACACCTGTCAAGGGCTGGGATATATTAGGCAGCAAGTGAACATTCCGTTCTTGAAGGTGATGTGCTGGAAACAGGAAAAATGGGCAAGTGTAAAGATCTGAAGGACATAGACAACAGTCCATTTTTGATGGCTAGATGACTGGGTCAGATCATATCCAAAATGGCAGGTCTTTAGAGGGGCTCCTAATAGGCATTGGTTAGTACCTACCAAAAGTGGTCCAAGGTAGGACAACAAGGGAACCAGCAACTGGGTCATAGGCGTCCAAGGCTTATTGATGCATGTGGGGCACTAAGGCTAGCTCATCTTGTCCAATCCCACAGAAGAGCTTCTGTAGCACAAACTGCTGAGGAACTTAATGCTGGCCATGAGAGAAAGGTGTCAGAAGACATAGTGCAGTGCAGCTTGCTGCATATCTGCAGATAGACTATAGTGTCCATGCTGACCCCGGTCTGTTGACAGAAGCGCATGCAATGGACACATGATCATCAGTGCTTGACCGTGGAGCAGTGGAAGAAGGTGGCCTGGTCTGATGAATCACATTGTCTTTTAGATCATGTGGATGACTGGGTGTGTGTGTGCTATTTACCTAGGGAAGTGATGGCAGCAGGATGTACAACGGGAAGAATGCAAGCCAACAGAGTCCGTATGCTGCTCTAGGTAATGTTCTGCAGGGAAACATTGGGTCCTGACATTCATGTGGATGTTACTTTGACATGTACCACCTACCTAAAGATTGTTTCAGACCACATACAGTGGAACCTCGGGTCACAACCATAATTCATTCCAAAACACTGGTCGCAACCCGATTTGGTCATGACCAGAAGTAATTTTCCCCCATAGAATTGTATGTAAATACAATTAATCCGTTCCGGACAGTACAAGCTGTATGTAAATACAAGGGGGCTCTGCCCCCTGCTCGCTTCGCCCGCCTACCCCCGGTGTTGGGTAACCCGAAATACATTGATGAATGTATGAGATATATTGGAGTGTAACAAAGGAAGTATATTCATTAATCCTAATGAATGTCCACTAATAGTGGACTCATTACAGAATGCGTTGTCAGCTAATTGGCGGAATTGTTTATCGGCCGTCTGTCGTTCCTTTCTTTGCCGTTTATCTATTCACTCTGCTGTTTGAGAGGTGCATTGTAGGTGCCTACGTTCATTAATTGTATTCAGGCGGGCTCGCTTCTGTATGTATCTCCGTCAGTTGTGGTCGTTCGTTTTGAACCCGTGCCTGCTTTGCTTCCGCCGTTTCAGACGTGCGTTGTAGGCGTCAATGTACATTGTATTTGTCCATGCGGGCTCGTTTTTGTAGCTCCGTTAGTCAAGCTGTTTGGTTTTGGAGCCGGGACAGTTTTGCTTCCGCGGTTTCAGACGCGTGTTGTAGGCGCCCACGTCTATTGTTTTTATCCATGCGGGCTTGCATCTTTGTGGACCTGTGGGGCCTCCGTAGGTGTGTTAGAAGCACGTGGGCCATGCTGTGTAGTGTGGCTGTTTAGTTCAGAAGCGCGTTGTAGGCGCGTGCGCCTTTCGTACTTTGACGCGCCGTGGGGACTTGTGGGGCCTCCGTAGCCTCTTCCGTTTGACTCTGGGGTGCAGCGCGGAATCCTCTTTTTTGTGTGGCTGTGTCGTTACTTTTGGGCGCGTTGCCTCATTTCTTATTTACGTTAGTTGAGCTCCTTCGTTTTTGAGCTGTGATTCCTTCGTTCTCGGTGGATCAGACTTCGCTCGCTGTCGGCGCCTGCGCACTGTATCTCCTGCGTCCATAGGCATGCCATGTATCTGCGCCTGCGCACTATGTCTCCTGTGTCCATGGGCATGCCATGTACCTGTGTCCATATCTGGTTTACCATTCTCGGTTAGTAATATGGATATATTTTTGCACAGGGAGAGACTGAACACGTGTGGAAGTCATCGGCGCATACAAACTGGAAGGGAAACTGGCTTTTTCCCGAGTGTGTGGTCGTGAACAGATGCAAAAGTTTGGCGAACTTTTTGGTTGTAACCCGATTTGTGCGTGGTCCGAGACTTTCGTGACCCGAGGTTCCACTGTACAGGCAGAGTAATGATATCTCAGCAACAACTCAAAAACCAAAGACCACATTTTCTGGAGATGTTCATGACATTATAAGCTAGCTTTAGTAACAAAATTGACTAATTTTAAAATATAGGTTTTTTTGCTATTCAATTTTGAATATTATAATCACTCATAACATGGTGATTATTCATTTAGGGGATAGCATGGTATTTACGCAAAATATAGAGATGGAAATGGGCTTAAAACGTTATGAGGACCATTTCTGTGCAAGTTATATTTTAGGGAGATGTAGCCAGTCAGTTATAATCCCCCTCAATAAATTCAAACTTTCTTAAATCTCCCTTAATATTGATCCAAGTCATGTGCAATTTTAGTACCACAGGTTACTCATATAACCAAATCAGCATGCCAGGTTTCATTAAAATCTGTGACGACGAGGTCCAAAAGTGTGATGGTTTGATATGGAATTACCCGTACACCCATTCATGGCAACAATATTCCCTGATGGCAGTGGCCTCTTTCAGTCCTCCCACACTGCAGCAACTGTTCAGGAGTGGTGTGAAGAACATGACAAAAAGTTCACGATTCACTTGGCCTCCAGATTTCCCAGATCTCAATCTGATCAAGCGTCTGTGGCATGTGCTTGAAAAATAAGTTTGGTCCATGGTGGCCCGACTTCACAGCTTACAGAACTTAAATGATCTGCTCCAAACCTCTTGGTGCCCAATAACACAGGACACCTTCAAAGATCTTGTGGAGTCCATAACTCGACAGGTCAGCGCTGTTTTGGTGGAACAAGGGGAACCTATGCAATATTAGGCATGGGTTTTTAATCGAATTTCAGTACTTTCATTAGTATTGTGTCATAGAATAAGTAAAAACATTGACTGTCCAAGTAATAGAGCCATACAATGGTCAGTAACATTGAATCAATAGTGAAAACTTAATTGGTACCACAGATTATTATAGCAGAGTTAGTAATGTAATGGCCTTGAGCTAGCTATGTAATTCTTTATAATCAACCTTCTGAAATCTTTTCAAGATTATACCATAGATACTGGAGAATCCCCATGTCTAGCACACATTAAATTTCAAAACCTTCATTGTATCTTGATATTTATGAGTGCCAATGATAATTGGGTAATTACTTGATGGATATACCAGTATTTTAAAGCAGTTTTTACTGTTACTATCTACTGTATACAGTATGTATTTTATGTTTTATTTATGGAAAAAGCACAGTATTGTTCAGTTGAATAGTGAAGGTACTTTTAATTAAAAAAATAATTTAAAAAAAACCTGTTGAATGACATTTCTATTTTTGTCTTGGTTTTGAATGAGTATAAAGAAAAGTTTAATAGGTGTTGAATACAAAACTCCTGGTATTTTGAGATCCTTCTACTGTCAGTGTGCTGTTGGGTTTAAAGAAGCAGAATGGGTTTTAATATTTTTGGCAAGTTGGCACTAGTGGATATTGCACAAGGTGAATTAGGTTATATAATCTATGATTACCTGAATATCCTTCCAGGTGTACCATCTCTGAATTGATTCTGAAATTTTTTTTTGTAGTTTCTATGTCCCATTTTGATGCCATTTTGTCCCTGCTCTCAGTATTTCTATATTGTTGTATTTAAACAATGAATGCATCACAGACATTGATTAGGGAAATTTCTTAACTGCTGTAAATAAAAATTAAACAAAGCAATTGTGAAATTGCAACTTAGTTTAGCACCTTGAGTAAAAATATAACTTAGTGCTTGGCCTGCCAGACAAAGGAATACATTAGCATGTTTGTACTAAGTTAAAAATAGAAACTTCTTTTTGTTTCTTGCTTGAACAAGGTCATACAGTGACTGTTGGTAGCTGATAATACTGTCAGTATGATGGCATGTAATTGTTGACCATTGTTGACTACTTATATCACCTACTACAGTTCTAATTTTTTGTAACTCATACAGTATAAAGCTAATGAGATACCCAAGTTTTCAAAACACAACAAATTTACGTCATATATTTAAATACGATAGAGTAGGAAATAAAGATCTTTTTTTCCTGATCAGTTGTGACCTGTTTCTTTTGCGTTGTTTAAAGTACATTTCAGTTTTTTTTCATTTAGCAGTTAAGAAGCAGTCAAAATTCCATCTAAGCAGTGCCTATTATTAGTTGTTGTTGTATGTGCATTTTAATATGTGACTAATGTGCAAATGATAATCAGTTTTGTGGTGGTGTGAATGACAGATAGCAGTCTTCCTTTAGTAGTGTCTATTTGCACTTACCTTGTTCATTGTAGTATATTTTTGTTTAACCTGCGGTCTGCTGTTTGTAGTGTTTTATTTAACAGGTTACATAAAAAAAAAATGGTTTCTTTTTAGGCATAATTATTAATTTTCATCAAGGATGTAGGCCCCACCTTGTATACAGTGTACTAGTACTGGAAGAAGATTTACAGCTTTACAAAATAGCATTTTTGTTCATTTTTAATTGTTTTGTTCAGATTTGTCTCGTGAACTACCATAATTAGAATTTTAACAGCTGCTTTGGTGGTGAAAGACTTAAGAAAAGAAACTGAGTTTACAGATAATGAATGGGTACATTGGTTTGAGCATAATTAATAAAGCAGCATGTAGTATACAAATAAAAATTAGAGGTGAAATAGACAATATTATTGTTAACATTTTTAGTTGTTAAAATTTCAGTTTGAGTAAAGCTTTTATTTTGTTCTTGTTCCTTTATTTTGTTGACATACTCAGAAAATGGATTGTATAATTGATGTGGATAAAGAATGCTAATATGATTTTTTTTTTTTATCACATACTTGGACTTAGTTGTTTTGCTTTGGGGTGTAGTTGAATACAATATAATTTCAAAAAATATATATTCTAACAAAATTTTGCATTTGTTTTTTGCTTCGTTTGCTCGTGCTCAGGGAGAAATTACAGTGGCACCTGTATAACATGTTGTGGTGGAAATGCAGTGTACTCCTTGCTGGAGTTGTGCATTGGTCTACTGGAGTTGTGCATCCAATCTCAATGCCTACAACAGTAAAAACCTCAGCCATAGTGTGGTCGTCAAAGAAATGTTGAATAATGTTGTAACTTTTGTAACTTTGTTTTTTAAATCAGTACTGCTGACTTAAGCACTAAGAGCCAACCTGAATCGGCATTTTTATTATTAAGAATAATTTTGTTAAGCTTTCGTGTCTAGGATGTTACTAAATGTTGCAGTTGCTTTTGATTGTAGAATGGAGCTTCAGAATTTAGTAATCCTGTTTTTAGTGGAAATACATAAGTGCACAGCAGGAGTCAAAGATGTGGCTTGTGTGTGATGGCCTTTGTTTAAAATGCACTTTAGAAGAAGCTTGACTAAACTTTCTTAAAGTGAAGGCTAAAAAGAGGCTGAAGTATACTGTTGCACTAAAATCAATTCACAACATTGAGAAAATTGACTTGGATTGTAGAGAGAGGCAGCTTCCAATTTGTAGTTGTTACGACTACTGCTTTAAAACTGAAACTGAAAAGTAAAGTCAGCGACACACACAACAAGATGAACAATGTGCAAGGATAACCTTCAAGGAAATAGACTGTGGCATAGAATGACACCTGTCTAACTCTTGAAAAGGACAATCCAAAAGAGAAATAATGGTTACTTTATAATGCTACAATGTAGTAAAAGTATTCCAGTGCTAAAAATATAGTATGTTTGCCCCCCCTATGATTTTCTTATAGTTCTTTTATGTATATATTTTTGTCTCCCTGTGTTTCTGGAAAGCATGAGGTGCTTATGACTTGTACAATGTTCTGTAGGCACTTATGTACAAAGTGTCAGGACACTTCCATAAAGTGTTTTGTGTATGTTGCAATAAACCCACATTTCAATCAAAAGCAATAATGGTATTTTTACATACCATTCTTTCAAATAAATCATAAGTTTCCATGCTGTCTCTTCTCTTTCATTAGTAAAATACATGATTTGCACAAGTATATGTCGAAAAGAGCAGTGCATCAGCGAAGTGAATCTGGTTTTATCAATGATCCCACCTAAGTCGAGTTACATATTGTGAAAATCTCATTACTATTACATAGCCAAGTTTCAGACCTTCCCAGTGATGTATAGTTATCTATATTTGGTCATTTGTACTACATGTCACAGCTGTGAATTAAAGGTAAGAAATATATTGTGTATGTGACAGCTAATCTTTATGCAGAAGCTTCTGTGAGAGTGAATACAAATTGTATGGTTGATGTGCAATAAGACTTGAAGTTTGAAACAGGAAAATGTCGACTTTGTCTTTAAAAAAAAAAAAAAAAAAGTTTATGATTGAGGAGCTCCTTGAAAAGTTATAGAATGACAGTGATACGGAATATGAAGACCTTGAGTACCAGTTCTGACTCTTTTGGCCCTACTAAGAATGACACAATTTCTAAAGGATGCGATGCTGTGACTTGATTTATAAGTACTGCTTAATATGACTTTGAAGTGTCACAATGTACATTTTTACAGTTCAAGTGACATGGGTTCAGTTACCATATCCGGACACTGTTAGCAACACTTCTGCACTTTCTTCCTATAATAATTTTTGTGAGTAGTGATCTTCCAGTTTCAACGTCTTAGTGTACTGATGAAGTACATTTATATTGTACCTGCTTGATGTTTCATATGAGGAGCCTGATTTTTGATTAATGGTCAATGGCCATGCAAACTTTCCTGGAGAACAACACCTCACTGGTGCTCGCAGTTTCACATAGGAACTCCTGTCAACCCTCACATTGTATTTTCTTATATTAGGCCATACAATCTTTCATGTGGAACCACTTTTTGATTGAATGTCCATGAATCACACCATGCCACTGCTTGCAGCTTCACGTGGGGAAACCCCACTTTGATTGATTAATGTTGATCCACACCTTAGTTTCTGAGTATGCCAGGTTTACTATGTGTATGCCAAAAATGTGCTGTTCAGGTTGTTTGTACACTGTGAATTATTTAGAGCTGTGGTCCTGGAGGGCTGCAGGTTTTTGCTCCAACCCAATTCCTTAATAAGAAGCACTTATTGCTCAAGTAACAACTCTGCTTCACTTTAGTTGTCTCGCTCATTATGATTTTGAACCCTAATTGCTTATTTTAGTCTTAAAACAGCTGTATTCTTGGTTTTTAATTGCTCCTAATTAGCAATAATATGCAAATGACAAAAGAGACCAGTATTTCTACATTTAGCTCGTTACCATTTACACCTGTGTGTATTTATCATGCTCTATGGGGTTTAATTAAATACTTGGAAGGAAAATGAAGAGAAAAAAGTGAAGGACTGAGAATTACTCATGCATTTTAGCCTTCAAATCATTTGGATGATATCCTTAGAAAGGGGAAGAAAATCTAGGATATGAAAATTACCTGACATAGCAGAGTTAAAGCACTAACAAGCTATAAAATTAAATTATTGGCAAGAATTGCTTTCTAATTAAGCAGCCGGGTTTGAACAAAAACCTGCAGCCACTGCGGCCCTCTAGGACTGTGATTGAGGACCCCTGGTTTAGAGGTACGTGTGTGCCCTGTCCAGAACTGTTTTCTGTCCTACACCTAGGGTTGTCAGGCAGGGCATTGTCCCCAGTAGTGCTGGGCGGTATACCGGTTCATACTGAAAACCGGTTTTTATTTTTGTTATGATACGGATTTTTCTTATACTGCAACACCGGTTTAAATTGCCTAAACAACGTTCGGAACGTGGCGCAGTGGGAAACTGTTTAAGGGGGACCTTTTTCACTGCTAAACACATGCCACAGAGGTGTTGCGCGGGGGCTGTTTTTCACTGCTACACCGCTAAACAAGCATACAACTAAGTATATGCGTTAGTGGAGGAATTGTGCGGTGAAAATGGACAGAGAACATTCTGAAACTGAAGCTGTAGCAGACGATAAAGTTGGAACATAATGACACAGAAGAACTTTTGCTGGAAAAAGGAGTCATGTCTGTTGTCTGGAGATACTTTGGATTTAAAGGTCGGATGTGGATCATTATGTTCAAATGTGTGAATACTGTTTCTATACTACTGGATAATACTGCAAGCCAAGTTGTATTTTTTTCCAATACTGTGTAATGTACCTGGGTACTGTGTAATAGTGTGACGACATGTTGACTTTATTCTCAACATTTCCACTTGAATCTCGACGCTTATGACGAGAATAAAGTCGACATTTCTACTTTATTCTCGCCGTTTGTCGAGATTAAAGTCGACATGTTGACTTTATTCTCGTAATTTGTTATTAAAGTAGAACATCATAAACTAAACTTCATCTTAACATGAATATTTAATTTACTAGATTTTTTTCAAACGCCATCATAAGCTATGTAGCACATCCCGGAGCCATGTTAATCGCTACGTGCTTCTTAAACTGACTTCCTCTTGCACTAAGAGGAGGCGCAGACAGCACACAGAGTACATTAATTTCATGATATTCCTGCTCCCTGAACATTTAGAATACTAAGATAAATACTTGATATAATTTTCATGATGAAATGCATATTATTAAGCATGTATTAATCATGTGGGGGCATGGTGGCGTGGAGGTTGCACTGCTGCCTCACAGCAATGGAGTCCCGGGTGTTCCCTGCTTTGAATTTGCATGTTTTTCTGGTGGGTTTACTCAGCATGCTTCAGTTTCCTTTCAAAGTCATGTAGGATGGAGGGTTTCGTTATGCTATATTAACCCTGCTAGTGTATGTATTGCTCGTATTCACCCTGCGATGTGCTGGCGCCATGTTCAGAATTTCCTCCTGCCTTGCACACATTGCTTGCTGGGATGGGCGCAACCCTGAATGGACGGCATAATTAAACATGTATAACGAAGATTTTTTTTTTTTTTTAAGTTCTGAACACTCCGTGGTCTAAGTTTATGACTAGTTTTAATTTCACAAGGACGTTTATCGTGTGGCGATTGGTTATGTGGAGAAAGAAAAAGGAAGGATAGGAACTGGGGGTTTAATACGTCAGAAAGAGACGGTACTCATGCAATAAAGAAAGCCCGCTCAGAAGAACATCCATTGAATTCTGTGTTTGTGTCTTCGACCACCAGATCACGAACCCAACATTTACACAATATTTAAGTTAAACCTGTGCTATACCCATTCATACGTCCAGTTTTTTTGGAACCTCATCACACCTGCCATAAAGTTCTCTACACTGAACGTACACCTGGGGACCTCTTACTGCGATAGTGCAGCACTACCACCACACTACTGTGCATGTTTAATACTTGCTTTAATGCATTTCATCATGAAAAATTATCTTAGCATTCTACATTTTCAAAGAGCAGGAATATCATGAAGTAAATGTATTCTGTGCGGCGATCGCTGCCTCTTAGTGCAAGAGGAAGTCAGTTTAAGAAGAGCGTAGCGATTAACAACTGGGTCGAGGAACACTTAACAAAAGCATTTAATGTGCTACATAACTTATGACGGGGTTTGAGAAAATCTAGTGAATTAAACATTGATTTTAGGATGAAGTTTAGTTTACGACATTCTACTTTAATGACAAAATAAACTATGAGAATAGAGTGGAAATGTCGACTTTAATCTCGACATATAGTTTTTTTTTCTTCACCGTGGCCCTAATACAATTCCATAGGGATATACCACAGATAGCATTATAAATGCAAGTTGTATTTTATTATTTATGTATATAGATTAGCTTGAAGCAAGGTCCATATTATTGCAGTTTGCCTTAATGATGGCTCAGTTGGTAAAGATGTCACACCAAGTTGCACTTGTTTTTATTTTATTTTTATTTGCTGAATACTGTGTAATGCACCTGGGCTTGAAGTCTTGGAAGTAATAGTATTATTACTGGAAGTTGCACTATTATTTATTTTATTGTTATTATTTATTAGTTTAAATATTATGCAGTTTTATGATGGTAAAGTTGTTTAAAAAGTCTCTTTAACATGTCAGTGGACAGAGATTGTTAACATTAACAAAGTGTAGTTGGTTTACAAAAAATATTTACTATTTATTCCTTTTCTAAGACATTGTTCAGTGCAATACAACTTTTGACAAGCACCTCTGGATATTTTACTAAGTCTAAATGCCTCTTTGGATGGTTGAAAATATGTTGTCAAAATTTTAGTTTGTTGTTTGCAAATATTGTTCATTAAAAAGGCTCTATATTTTGACTGCATCTGTCATGCAATGTGATTCCTTCTCTTCATTAGTGCCACCCCCTTGAAAAGTATCACTTTGTGGGGCCATGCAAACCTGTATTAATACTTGTGTGCACATTAAAATGTTTTTTTTGTACAATTCTTATGACAGTGGAATAGGTTATTCTTAGCCAGTAATTGCAGTGGAAATGTGGTTAACATCCACTCATGCATGGGGGAAAAAATACCGTCCAATACCATGAAACCGGTATAATTTTAAAAAATACTGTGATATAGAATTTTGGTCATACCGCCCAGCACTAGTCCCCAGCACTGAAAGAAGCTTGTATGAAGAACATGCATACTTGTACTTACCTTTTTCTTGCATTTCACATATGGAATAAGTCAACATCAAAATTAAAATAAAAAAAAAAACACACACAAACGAGGCAACTGCAACAGAAGACATGAGAAGATTGGGTTTTTGTGTTGCAATTCACAATCTACTGTACAAAATGTAAGGTTTTTCTTTGTCTAGTGGTAAACAGAAATTGTTTCAAGGACTTTCTTGAAAAATAATTTTGAAAGTAAAGATTTGGATGAATTACATGTACATAGTTAAAAATTGTTTACTTGTTGCTTCAGAGTGAAATATAAATGTGTGTGTGTTTTTGTGTGTATATGTGCAATATATATAGTTTATGTGCACTGATATGCAATATTCTATCTAAGCTTGGTACAATGGTAGCTGACAGATTGGGACAGAACAGAAAATCGAGTAAGGGGTTGTGTATCATAAAATGTCTTGGTTTTATACTGTAAAATCTAATTTTTTGGAAAGAAATTCCTAAATTGCCTATTTTTTTGTGTTTTATTTAGGTTGTATTGGTGTGAAACAAAGGTTTTCATTAATATAAAGACTTTCCTTTCAAAATTTGAAGTGTTATATTCCATGCTATTGAACAAACAACTGTTAGTTTACATTCTAGTGTCAGTTGTAGTATTCAAATAGGACATTTTTGGTAATACATAAACTATTCAAATAGAGACATTTGACTTGTGTGAAGCGGCTGGGATGAGAATCAGCACCTCCAAATCCGAGACCATGGTCCTCAGCCGGAAAAGGGTGGAGTGCCCTCTCAGGGTTGGTAGCGAGATCCTGCCCCAAGTGGAGGAGTTCAAGTATCTCGGGGTCTTGTTCACGAGTGAGGGAAGAATGGAGCGTGAGATCGACAGGCGGATCGGTGCGGCATCCGCAGTAATGCGGGCGCTGCATCGGTCTGTCGTGGTGAAAAAGGAGCTGAGCCGCAAGGCGAAGCTCTCAATTTACCAGTCGATCTATGTTCCTACTCTCACCTATGGTCATGAGCTATGGGTAGTGACCGAAAGAATGAGATCGCGAGTACAAGCGGCTGAAATGAGTTTCCTCTGCAGGGTGTCTGGGCTTTCCCTTAAAGATAGGGTGAAAAGCTCAGTCATCCGGGAGGGGCTCAGAGTAGAGCCGCTGCTCCTCCGCATCGAGAGGAGTCAGATGAGGTGGCTCGGGCATCTGATCAGGATGCCTCCTGGACGCCTCCCTGGTGAGGTGTTCTGGGCACGTCTAACCGGGAGGAGGCCCCGGGGAAGACCCAGGACACGCTGGAGGGACTATGTCTCTCGACTGGCCTGGGAACGCCTTGGGATTCTCTTGGAAGAGCTAGAAGAAGTGGCCGGGGAGAGGGAAGTCTGGGCATCTCTGCTCAAGCTGCTGCCCCCGCGACCCGACCTCGGATAAGCGGGAGACAATGGATGGATGGATGGATGGACTTGACAGCTGTAGTAGACCTACATAGATGTTGCCTGATGTCCTTTGAGTCACATATCAGGTTATGGATGGTCTAAATAAAAGCATTTATAAATTAAAAAAATATATATTTTTTTTGTTCCAGCTGGACATGAAAGTTCTGATTCTCAGCTGTGTATCAATGTTGTAATAAATTAATTTATCTAATAATTTTTACAAAATGGCTGTTTTTGTTGCAAAGTAATTTGGGCAGGTGTTCTGGTTATGTAGATTTTTTAAATGAAAGCGAGCAAATGTTATGTACTCAAATACAAGAAAAATGTTAATTATCACTTTTAAAGATTTAAACATGATAGTGATGTGAAAAAGCATCAGTTAGGGTGGGTTTATACTTCATGCTTAGAACGCATATTCATACGCATCGTGGCTGCCACACATTCCCAACGTTCTTTTGACGCATCCTCTGAGCATGTCCAGAGAACTTAGCACGACTCATGCACGAGTTGCAGTACTAGCAAAAAATGGGGGTGTAGGTGGGTTGTGCAATGTATTCAAGTTGGAACATGACTAAATTAGAGTCTCTGTTTAATAACATGTGACAGCAAGCTGCTTTGCAGATCCTACAGGATCAATGTGCCTGCTTCAATGTATGATGAATGGTTTGATGCAGTGAAGTAAATCACAAACTTAAATGCTGACATACAAATGTGTTCATTGTGCTTTTCTTAATCCAATTTCTCACATAGGCAATACAAAAGTTGCATATTCCCCATTGTAATGACACAATACATTTTAAAGGTCTCACACACTATCTTTTGTGCCATTTTTTTTTTTTTTTTGCACCTTTGCAACAGTATCAGAATGTGTTTAAGCCACAGAGAAAAAAAATTAGGGACACGGTGTCAAAAAGAAATGTCTATTTCGTGATTAAATTGAAAAATTCAACTTTAATCTTGTAGTTTATTTTGTCATTAAAGTAGAACGTTGTAAACGTCATCTTAAAACCAACCCACTTGTTAATCGCTACGTGCTTCTGGGGCTTCCTCCTGCACAGACAGCAAAATCAGGCAGTGATTGCCACACAGAACACATTAAATTTATGATATTCCAGCTCTCTGCAAATTTGGAATCTTTAGATTTATACTTGATATCACTTTCATGATGAAATGTGTTAAAGCATGTATGTTGCATTTTACAGATAAATCATTAATTTCATTTAAATAAGTAATACTGTTAATAATTACACATGTGGGAACAGTACAATGGCAGAGTGGTAGTGCCTGGAGATTGTTTTACTGGTGGGTTTACACAGTGTGCTCTGGTTTTCTTCCAGGCACATGGATGTTTTGGGATTTGGTGATGCTAAAATGGCACTAGTGCATGTATGTGCTTGTATTCACCTTGCAATGAGCTGATGCCTTGTCCAGGGATTGTTTCTGCCTCGTGCCTGATGGTAGCTGGAATGAGCACATCCTTGGATTGATAGAAATAATCATTAAACGTCTATCCATTTCAGAGATATTATGGTAAGGTGTCCAGAGAATTTAATGGATTTTTCTGGCAATTCACAACACAGCAAAGCCGAACATAGTTTTTTCACCGTGAAGATATCTCAGCCACCTTTTGGAATCCTCCAGATTTACATAAAGTATGCACGCAAGTATAAACAGTACATCGCTTGCATAGCAGTAGCGTATGCAGGTGCACACGTTGCATCGCGTGAAGTGTAAACCCGGCCTTACCTTGTATGAAGCACCTTACTGGAATCACCTGAACAGACCCAACAGTAAAGAATGTGCTACCTTGTTAGCCTGTGAACGTATCCTAAGTTAAGAAGGTTTACAAAAATTTAATATAAACTGTATGAATACTTTTGATGTAACATTGTACTTTCACAGTGATTATATACACTGGGATGACACAAACTTGTATTGAAATAATAAAAAAAGTTCCTTTGCATGACACAAATGCACTTTATTATGATGTAGCTATACTTTTTAATGTTTTAAACCCCCTTTTTTTTAATGAGAAATGATTTAATGAGAGTGTCAGATTTGCATAAAATAGAACCCACACTCAGAAGATGTTTAGATTAAGTTTATTGCCTATTTTGAATTAGCCGTGTATGCGTGTCTGCAAGTATGTATTGCCTGTCCAGGGTAGATTATTGCTGTTAACCCAAGATTCTGTAGTAGCTATGTTGAGAAATGGATGGATTGATGGATGATACAGTAGAGATGTCATGTGTTTTTTTTCTTTCTTGTATTTCAGTTGTCCTTACCTACATCGAACTACCGGTGACACAGAACGAAAATATCACCTTCGGTACTATAAGACAGGCACTTGCATCCATGAAACTGATGCTCGAGGGCACTGCGTCAAAAATGGACTTCACTGTGCTTTTGCTCATGGCCCTCATGACCTCAGGCCTCCTGTGTATGACATAAGGTAAGGAATCAATTTATAACACTGTGAACGGGAAGTTTTTATCAGGACACACTATGAAACATTTTAAATTAACGTATGTTGCAGTTTTACATGTGAATTGGCCAGGTTTTATGTACTAACTGCTTTTTAATAAAATTTTGCACTGTTTTTTTTTTTTTTGCATTACTTCCATAAAGAAAAGCTTATTGAGTTTAACTTCCAAGCAGCAGTGTTTACTTTAATGTTTACCCTCTTTCAACCCAGATACTGTGGATTCTTTCCACATAGTCTGAAGTTACAGCCATAGTTCACAAAAGATGATTTATTACCTGGGTTGGAGTGTTAGTGTGAAATGGCTGACAATACACGATACTACAAGATAATCCATGCCAGTATATATTTCATAATTGGGGACTGAGGTTATGGTAAAAGCTTGTAAACATCAATGTATTTTATCTGTAGCTCTAATGTAAAAATAAATAGAATATTAATCCCTTTACGGTTATACTACTTTGGGTTTGAGTGCTAGTGTAGCTAGTTGTTTTAGAACAATTACACTAATGCTGAAAAGATAAGAAATTAAAAACATTTAATTTTCATAGGTTTAAATACTTTTAAAATTGCTACTTTAATTTTTACATGTCAAAAATTGTTTGTTGTATTGCGCAAAAATAATGTTTGTTGCATTGTGCCACCTGCATATGTATCTAAAGTCTAAAGGATAATATAGGAAGTGTTTTGTGAGAATGTTTAACGTCTTTTAAATATTAAATGTTAGACTCTACCTATTGCTTTAGTATTCAGAATTCTATATTGTCTGTTACTACATGGGTACTATTAAAAGGAAGGCACACTTTTTTAACTTTGTTACATTTTATCAGGGACCGTATATGTTAATTAAACCATATGTTGAAATAGTTAATTCTTGAATCAGTCACGTCAACTGATTAAAAGTGTTCATAAATAGCATCTCCAAATAGTTTTCTGAAAGTGCAGTGAACATCTTTCTACTAAGTCTGGAATTTACAACCATTTAAATCGTCGTTGCTTTCTTCCTTTCTCATTCTGTGAAGCTGTTAGGTCTGTTCCATGACAAAAAAGAGCTGCTTCTTTGCAAATTGGTATTCAAATACCTGGAGATTTCCTTGGATGAACGTTAAAACTAGCCTATGGATGAAAGAAAATTTTTCAGATTTTGGCAGTGTTTATGCAAATTTATTAAAATTCAAAAACTGAAATCTTTTATTCATGTAAATATGCGGCTCCTTTACTCTGTCACTTGAAATTTTGGCCAGGTGCATTCTGTTTGTTTTATTTATCCTTGATGTGTCTTGAACTTGATTGAAGTCCACCTGTGGCATATTGAATTGACTGGCCATTGTTTAAAAAGACATGTATGTGCCTGTGTATAGAAGGTCTCTTAACTAACACTGCATGTCAGGACAAAACCAAAGCCTTTGAGTCCAAGGAACTCTACATAGACCTCCAATAAAATAAGAAGAGGCACAGGACAGGGCAAGAGTAAAACCATTTCTAAAGCTTTGAGTGTGCCCAGTTCCACAGTAGCCTCAATAATTATGAAATGGAAGAACTTTGGAACACCAGGACTGTTCCTAAAGTTAGCTATGTGGCAAAACTGAGCAACCCAGTAAGCATGGCCTTACTGTACTCAGGGAGGTGACCTAAAACCCAGTGGTTCCTTTAACCAGGATGTTTCAGAAGTCCTCTGCTGACAGGAGAACCTGTCAAAACTGTGACCATTTCAGCAACATTACTTAATTGGGCATTTATGGTAGAGTGACTAATTTCCACTTGAAGATTGCCAAATGGCATTTAAAGGATTCTGAGAGCATGATGAAAAAGATTCTCTGGTCTGATGAGACAAAAATTGAACTCTTTAGGCAGAACTCCAAGCACTACTTGGGATGAACACCAAGCACTTCATTCACTTCACCTGCCTAATACCATCCCTATGATGAAGAATGGTAGTAGCAGCGTCATGCTATTGGAGTGTTTCTTAGTGGCAGGGACAAGGAAACTGGTCAGAATTGAGGGCAAGATAAATGCAAATACAGAACAGTCCAAGAAGAAAACCTGTTCCAGAATGTGTATGACTCAGACTGGGCCAACGGTTCACATTTCAGCACGACAATGGCCCAATGCATATAGCACAGACAACACTGGAGTGTCTTTGGGACAAGTCTCTGACTGTTCTTGAGTTGGGCTGGCTAAAGCCCATACTTACACTCAGTAGAATGTGTGGTGAGAACTGAAGCAGCCAGTTTAGACGCTTCCCATCCACACTAACGGAGCTTGAGATGATCTGCCAGGGACAAACTGCCTAAATCCAGGTTTACAAAGCTTGTGAAGGCTTGCCCAAGAAGACTCAATATAATTGCTAGCAAAGGGGTATCTACAAAGTACTGAATCAAGAGTCTAAATACTTACATGAATGGGAGGTTTCAGTTTTTGATTTTTTTTTTTTGTAGAAATTTTCAAGCATTTCTGAAAACATGTTTTCTCTTTGTCATTATAGGTTGTTTAGTGTAGACCATAGGTTCCCAAACTTTTTCGTGTCGCCACCCACTTTGCAAGGCATAAATTTTGTAACCCCCCCCATTATAACAGTTTTCCGCGTTCAAGCCGTTTGATATTTTCGACGTAAATCACAACTAATGATACATTGCTGCTTATGCCGTTAAATTATTGAAAAAGTAGTGGCCAATATGTGCTTCATCTTGAACACAGTTATTGCTATACCGATTTTGATGAAACGTAGCCCATATGTAAAGATTGTAAAGTGTATGCTTGAATAACATTGTGCACAGTTTCATACAATGGTTTAAATATGAAAATTCGGAATACATATTAGGAGATTGTATTACATTAGTAAGAATCTTATTGTAATAATTAAAACACCATCAAATGTATTAGAAAATTGTTTATTTCGAACTTACAAAGTAAAAATACAAAGAAAAATAACAAATTAATGTGAAGGATGAGCCTGATGCATTTTTAAAAGTTTGTTAATATCGGGTTCCACTTTCGTTAAAAACAGTCGTAAATCGCCACGCTCATACTTATATGCAGTCGGTTCCTTGTCTTTGATAGTAAATTCGCTACAGTACTAAACCCACGCTCAGCCAAACAAGAAGATGGAAATGCAATTAAAAATTTCTGCACTATTTCCCATAATCCAGGGTACAGTGTCGGTATCGATTTCTAAAGCCAGAACTCGGTATCCACTTTTGAATTTTATTTTTAGTTCTTCATTTGTTTCGAGTTCTATGAGTTCCACTTCTAAATTTGATGATCCTGCTGTGTTTACATGTAAAAAAGGATGTAGAACCCAATTTGGTATATTAATGTTTAGAAAATCCTTGAATCGCTCATTGAAATCAGCATGGAGAACCTCCAAGTGTTGGCAGTATGTAAGTAAATCTTCCTTTTTGAGAGACACTGCTGATAAATTTGAAAAGTGGCTATATTCCCCTCAGCCTAGATTCCGCTTGAAAGAAGTAGTTTCCCCACAAAAGCGGCAATAACGTTTTTTGTTTTCATTAAATTCAATTCATCACCTTGTAATTGTAGATTGACTTCATTAAATATTTTATAGAGGTCTGTCAAATAAGTGGTCATTTTTGGATGTAGTCCGGTTGGCCCGCAATCCGTCGTCTCTGTTTTCTAGGAACTCTAGTACTGAATCAAATAAATTGTAAAATTGATTCAGACAAATACCTTTTGAAAGCCAACAAACTTCAGTGTGAAGCAGCAAACGATTGAAATCTTCATCATTTTCACTACAAAGTTGGTTAAACAGTCTGTCACTCAATGAATTGCTTCTAATCTTGTTGACTGCTCTAATAACGTAATGGAGCAATGTATGCAGGCGTTCACTTAAATTCTTCGTAACCAAATGTTGACAATGAAGAACACAATGTATAGCAAGTACATTTAGTACTGCTTGTTTCAAATGCAATTGAATTGTTACAAATATATATAATTGTATATAGGTCCTGTTCAGCCTATATACATCGGACTTCCAATACAACTCGGAGTTCTGCCACGTACAAAAGTTTGCTGACGACACTGCTATCGTGGGCTGCAGGAGGAGGAGTATAGGGACCTAATCAAAAACTTTGTTAAATGGTGCGACTCAAACCACCTACACCTGAACATCAGCAAAACCAAGGAGCTGGTGGTGGATTTTAGGAGGCCCAGACCCCTCATGGACCCCGTGATCATCAGAGGTGACTGTGTGCAGATGGTGCAGACCTATAAATACCTGGGAGTGCAGCTGGATGATAAATTAGACTGGACTGCCAATACTGATGCTCTGTGTAAGAAAGGACAGAGCCGGTTATACTTCCTTTGAAGGCTGGCGTCCTTCAACATCAGCAATAAGATGCTGCAGATGTTCTATCAGACGGTTGTGGCGAGCGCCCTCTTCTACGCCGTGGTGTGCTGGGGAGGCAGCATTAAGAAGAAGGACGCCTCACGCCTGGACAAACTGGTAAGGAAGGCAGGCTCTATTTTTGGAATGGAGCTGGACAACTTGACATCTGTGGCAGTGCGACGGGCACTCAGCAGGCTCCTATCAATTATGGAGAATCCACTGCATCCACTAAACAGTGTCATCTCCAGACAGAAGAGCAGCTTATTCATGGTATTAAATATAGATTCTCCCTTTGTATCTGCTTCCAAATTTTTAGCAAATGATAATTCTTGACGAACTTTTTCTTCTTTTATAAATCGTAAGTATGATAAGAGTAGTGCTTCATTATTTGGGAGAGTTGATTCATCGAGTTGAATGGAAAATTGGCATGTCTTCAAAAAATTGCACAATGATTTTTCAACGTCTTCAGCCATTTCATCGATTCTTCTTTGCACTGAATTATTGCTCAAAGGAATTTTCCTGATGATATCTGACGCTGGCTTATGAAGCACAGTGTTTATTACTTCTTTTACTGCCAGCAAGATTAATTCCTCACCAATTGTGTGTGGTTTTCCCGCTTTTGCGATTAATAATGAAAATTTATAAGAAGCTTATAATCCGTCATTATCTTGTTTAGTGGACGACGCAAAAAGTTTTGATATAGTTGGACGTTTAAAATATTTTTCTTCTAGTACTTGAAAATAGGAAAAATCTTTATCCTTTTTGTCAGCATGCATTTAGCCTAGAAGGCTTCATTGCTTCATTTGAAAATACTTTTTGGCAAATCAAGCACATAGGTAATAATTGGTTCATAGGAGACTGAATAAAGCCATATTTCAGATACTCAATACTGTACTGTCGACATTTCTTCTTAGATTCAGACATAATGAAGTAATAAATTTGCAACAATATTCACAAAGTAAAAGGTTTAATTTACACTTTGTATGACTCCACTTATCTATCGCACTTTCGACTGATGATTGTTGGCAAAGCACACAAAAAATAATGAAACTCACTCCTAAACCACTGGTATTTATAGATTTGAAATCCAGCCCGAGTCGACTTGCATGCATTGACTTGTTTGCAATACCATCGTACTCGTGCTGTGAACAAGTCACTGCAAGCACCCATATTCCTGTCGAAACATGCTGAATTGCATGAATTACCTACGTAATAGTTGTCCAACATACTACTAGTTAAGACTCGTCTGCTGCGCGGATAGACTAAAGCCTGTATGACACAATCAATTTTTACAATAGCAAAAAATGAGTACATTTTTTAAGTATATAAAAAATTGAAGTTAAAATATCCTGTATGACACTTTCAATTTTTTATTTTGCACGCAAGCACATTTTGTTCGTCCGACCACGACATTGTCCGAATAATTATAAAAAATTAATAAATAAAATAATTACACAAGATATAAACACCAAACCTACAAAACATAATCACAGAACACAGTATAATAAGTTTCGAATAATATTTGCTTTGTCTTTTCCCTCTAGTTAGCAATATAAGTTGGTACTAACTAGGCTAACTAAAATTTACGATTTTATTTCTTTCTTGCCATTATTATTTTTACTTATAAAATTAAATTATATAAAATTGGGTTTATTTTTGTACAAATCAATTAGAAAGTGATTTTTATATATTTTATATATATCTTGGAATGAAATATAACAAATATATTTTCTGTTGTAAACATAACCTATTATACACACATACAGTAATCCCTCCTCCATCGCGGGGGTTGCGTTCCAGAGCCACCCGCGAAATAAGAAAATCCACGAAGTAGAAACCATATGTTTATATGGTTATTTTTATATTGTCATGCTTGGGTCACAGATTTGCGCAGAAACACAGGAGGTTGTAGAGAGACAGGAACGTTATTCAAACACTGCAAATAAACATTTGTCTCTTTTTCAAAAGTTTAAACTGTGCTCCATGACAAGACAGAGATGACAGTTCTGTCTCACAATTAAAAGAATGCAAACATATCTTCCTCTTCAAAGGAGTGCGTGTCAGGAGCACAGAATGTCACATAGATAGAGAAAACAATCTCTAGCAAACAAGTCAATAGGGCTGTTTGGCTTTTAAGTATGCGAAGCACCGCGGCACAAAGCTGTTGAAGGCGGCAGCTCACACCCCCTCCGTCAGGAGCAGGGAGAGAGAGACAGTTTGTTTTTCAGTCAAAAATCAATACGTGTCCTTCGAGCTTTTAAGTATGCGAAGCACTGTGCAGCATGTCGTTTCAGGAAGCAGCTGCACAAAAGATAGCAACATGAAGATAATCTTTCAGCATTTTTAGACGAGCGTCCGTATCGTCTAGGTGTGCGAACAGCCCCCCTGCTCAATCCCCATACGTCAGGATCACAGAAAGTCAGCGCAAGAGAGAGAAAGAAAAGTAAGTTGGGTAGCTTCTCAGCCATCTGCCAATAGCGTCCCTTGTATGAAATCAACTGGGCAAACCAACTGAGGAAGCATGTACCAGAAATTAAAAGACCCATTGTCCGCAGAAATCCGCGAACCAGCAAAAAATCCGCGATATATATTTAAATATGCTTACATATAAAATCCGCGATGGAGTGAAGCCGCGAAAGGCGAAGCGCAATATAGCGAGGGATCACTGTATATACATACTCTGTTTTCTCATTGGCAGAAAATTGACATATATTTCTGTCAGACATGGTCAATTTTCAAATGATTAAATAATTGAAATAGAAAATTGATGGAAAAATTGATCGTGTAAGACGGGCATAAGATGAATTAAAATGCAGTATTTAAATTTTAAATGATCGTTCAGTCGCAAAATCACGAAAATAATTCATTTTTAAATCTATACATATAAAGGAGAGTTGGGATTCGTGTGGCTGTGTTTGTGGAGGGACGGAGAGTTAAGGTGGGTGTTGGAGTCATGTGATCATCTCCCCTCCCAATCACCTCATTACATTCACTTCATTTCGCTCCGAGCTGAGCTCCGCAGCTGACGCCGTCTTGCCGTCCTTTCTCCTTTACTGATTTACTGTTTAGTAGATGCGGTGCTTACTGAATAGTATTTTTTCCTTTAGTGTTTCTTAGTGTTTAGTAGACACGGTGTGCGAAAGGAGAGTTGGGATCCGAGAGACTGTTTGTGGAGGGATGGAGAGTTAAGGCAGGTGGGGGAGTCACGTGATCATCTCCCCTCCCATTCACCTGATTTCATTCACTTCATTTTGCTCCGAGCTGAGCTCCGCAGTTGACGCGGTTAGTTCTTTCTCCTTTACTGATTTACTGTTTAGTAGACGCGGTACTTACTGATTAGTATTTGTTCCTTTAGTGTTTCGTAGTGTTTAGTAGACGCGGTGTGCCGGTGTTCCCGGCGGTGTTGTGGTTTAGTGTTACTTTCTACTTCGTTTTTGTACTTTAGTGTTTAATAATAAATAATAATAATTCATTTCATTTATATAGCGCTTTTCTCAGTACTCAAAGTGCTAAAATAGTGAGTGATACTTAGCTGATAGCAGTGTAGAAGCAGCACAGCACAACGCAGCCGGTAGGACAGGCGGGTGTGGTAGCATAGGTGAGCGGTGATAGCAAGCAGCAGAAAGCACAGCAGCAGGAGGAGGAAGCAGGATTTGGATGTTCCAATACACAGCCATAAACAGTAACGCTTGGTAATTTCAGGCGTGATCGCCCCGAAGCCATAAGCCAGGTTAGTATGAACATCAGATCAGTTCCCGGTCGTAGAGTACTGTAAGATGAAACGGGAGCAGATCAGCATAGCGAATATAATCACAGAGACAGATCATCCCGAGGTGCTAGATCGCCAGCTACAAAGAAATGTTCGTAGGTCTCGTCCCGTGATCCACAGACTCGGCTGTTCCCAGTAAAGTGGAATCCATAAAATCTGTAAATATTAAGCCAAATCCAAGCAATTCGAGTCAGCTGTATCCACGAACTATACGTACAATAAACGAAATAAAACAAGCATAAGAAAGTGCAGAATTAAGGCGACTTTTGCGAAACGTGTTAACAGGGAGGAGCTGCGACAACAAGTGTGTGCCAGCGTCCCCTCACCTGCTACAATAAAGCAGTTATAATAAAGAAGTTTAGTAGACTTTTACTTTATCTCATTTAGTGTTCTTCCCGGCGATGTTGCCGTTTTTTAGTGTTAGTGTCTACTTAGTGTTTGTGTTTAGTGTTATGGAAGGAGTGATCTTACCACTGTCAGATTTTGCAATGAATGAGTTGGTAAATAATGATTATTTATCAACAGATCACATGAGCAAATTCAACGAAATTTTAGCTGCGCATACAATTTCCAACCTCAAAAGGTTTTGCTAATGTGGACTCCTGACATACCTATAATGCCCATTCCACAAAATGCAAAACATATTCAAATATTACCTTCTGCAGCTACCGAACGAGTGACTCACTGGGTGTGTACCTATTATGATGGTGCTGTAATTCATGTCTATGACAGTTTAAACGCTGATAAAAAATTCAACCTCACCGAAGAGCAGCTTCGTTTCCTTCATGCTTTGTTTCCTTACAAACCTCCCATAGTTTATGAAGATGCACAGCAACAATTAAATCATACAGATTCTGGTGTATTCGCAATTGCATTTGCTGTGTGTACTTCTTTAGGTATTGACCCAAGTGATATATATAAAAAATGTAAATGTTCATTTGCTCAAAACCTTAAATCCTCCGAAAGTTCTTCACCGATTGCTTTGAAATTTTGCAACAACGTTGCATTCGAATACGCGCGTGTTTTTATATACATATTATATAGATGTCATACCTGTGACAGGTAAAAACATGCTTTTTTTGAAAACACAGTGCCATCTGTTGGACGTAAAAGCAAAACACGATATACTAAATATTTTACGATTCTGTTTCGATCAAATACATTTGTAAGTACGTGTATAAAGGCAGCGACATGGCAGTTTATGGCGTGCAACCAGAAAGAAGTGATAGGAATAGGGTCATACATATCGATGAAATCGCACAGTATTAGGCTGGAAGATACATAAGCAGCAATGAAACTGTATGGCGAAGTCTTTCATTTCCCATACATGAACGAAGTCCAGATGCTGTTCACTTAGCAGTACATCTAGAAAATGGATAACGCGTTTATTTCACAGCTGCAAATGTGCAACAAATAGCCCTGAATCCACCAACTACAACGTTAACTGCTTTCTTTACGTTATGTCAAAATGACGTGTTTGGAAAACACTGCTGTATTCGGAAGTGCCTATGTATTACACATGGAATGCGAGTAGAAAATCATTTGAACAATGCAAGCGAGGAGAGCGAGTCAACGCACAACATGGCATATTCAAAGAAACTACGACAGACAGACTGTACACCGTGCATCCCAATCAAGATGAATACTTCTTTGTTCACATGCTGTTGGTAAATGTGCCCGGTCCAACGTCTTTCCAGCAATTGAGAATTGTCAACGGCGTTACACATGCCACTTTCCGAAGTACATGTCAAGCTCTGAATTTATTGGAGAACGACCAACACTGGGATGTATACATTAGTGACGCGTGCAACACATCACATCCAAATCAAATTTGTGCATTGTTTGCAATCATATTGACCGCCAGCTCTCCTTCATCTCCAACACAGTTATGGGAGAAATATAAATCGTACATGGCTGAAGATATTTTCCGTCGAATACACAAGTAAAATTTAAATATAAACATGGATTTCACAGCAGAAATCTACAAATAAGCGTTGATAATGATTGAAGATTTGTGCTTAGAAATCGCGAACAAAGTTCTCAATCAATTGGGAATGCCATCACCGAATCGATCTGCTCCTGCTTCGTTCGATGTAGAATTGCGTCGTGAACAAAATTACAACACGGGTGATCTTTTGTCGTATGTGCAATCAAATATTCCTAAGCTAACGCTTCAGCAAAAAGGCATTTACGATCAAATGATGCAAACTGTCAATAACGGGGTTGGAGAAATCTGGAAATTGGGAACGGAAAGATGCCCGTTGATCCGACCTCAGGATGAATTTCATTGCCTCATAACTTCTGCAATTTAGTGACATCAAAAGAAGAATTGGTTGAAAAAGTAGGCCTATTTCCCAATATTCAAACCAATTATAAGAATCACGATTGGCTGAGTGAACGAGCTATTCTTACGGCCAAAAACAAAGACGTCTACGAACTTAACAATATTATTCAGTCTAACATTCTGCACAGACAATGGAACAACAAAAAATATTGTATACCCACAGGCATTGTGAAATTAAGCATATTAGAAACGTGCGCTTTCTCTTTTCTTTCTTTTCCATTTAACCAGATTGAGCCACAGCAAAGCTAGCTATCTATCTATCTATCTATATATATATATATATATATATATATATATATATATATATATATATATATATATATATATATATACACAGTGGAACCTCGAGATACGATCACCTCTGTATACGAGAAATTCAAGATAC